>NC_085947.1:2500-305530 GCF_963556715.1 Cydia fagiglandana
CTAACCTAACCTAACCTAACCTAACCTAACCTAACCTAACCTAACCTAACCTAACCTAACCTAACCTAACCTAACCTAACCTAACCTAACCTAACCTAACCTAACCTAACCTAACCTAACCTAACCTAACCTAACCTAACCTAACCTAACCTAACCTAACCTAACCTAACCTAACCTAACCTAACCTAACCTAACCTAACCTAACCTAACCTAACCTAACCTAACCTAACCTAACCTAACCTAACCTAACCTAACCTAACCTAACCTAACCTAACCTAACCTAACCTAACCTAACCTAACCTAACCTAACCTAACCTAACCTAACCTAACCTAACCTAACCTAACCTAACCTAACCTAACCTAACCTAACCTAACCTAACCTAACCTAACCTAACCTAACCTAACCTAACCTAACCTAACCTAACCTAACCTAACCTAACCTAACCTAACCTAACCTAACCTAACCTAACCTAACCTAACCTAACCTAACCTAACCTAACCTAACCTAACCTAACCTAACCTAACCTAACCTAACCTAACCTAACCTAACCTAACCTAACCTAACCTAACCTAACCTAACCTAACCTAACCTAACCTAACCTAACCTAACCTAACCTAACCTAACCTAACCTAACCTAACCTAACCTAACCTAACCTAACCTAACCTAACCTAACCTAACCTAACCTAACCTAACCTAACCTAACCTAACCTAACCTAACCTAACCTAACCTAACCTAACCTAACCTAACCTAACCTAACCTAACCTAACCTAACCTAACCTAACCTAACCTAACCTAACCTAACCTAACCTAACCTAACCTAACCTAACCTAACCTAACCTAACCTAACCTAACCTAACCTAACCTAACCTAACCTAACCTAACCTAACCTAACCTAACCTAACCTAACCTAACCTAACCTAACCTAACCTAACCTAACCTAACCTAACCTAACCTAACCTAACCTAACCTAACCTAACCTAACCTAACCTAACCTAACCTAACCTAACCTAACCTAACCTAACCTAACCTAACCTAACCTAACCTAACCTAACCTAACCTAACCTAACCTAACCTAACCTAACCTAACCTAACCTAACCTAACCTAACCTAACCTAACCTAACCTAACCTAACCTAACCTAACCTAACCTAACCTAACCTAACCTAACCTAACCTAACCTAACCTAACCTAACCTAACCTAACCTAACCTAACCTAACCTAACCTAACCTAACCTAACCTAACCTAACCTAACCTAACCTAACCTAACCTAACCTAACCTAACCTAACCTAACCTAACCTAACCTAACCTAACCTAACCTAACCTAACCTAACCTAACCTAACCTAACCTAACCTAACCTAACCTAACCTAACCTAACCTAACCTAACCTAACCTAACCTAACCTAACCTAACCTAACCTAACCTAACCTAACCTAACCTAACCTAACCTAACCTAACCTAACCTAACCTAACCTAACCTAACCTAACCTAACCTAACCTAACCTAACCTAACCTAACCTAACCTAACCTAACCTAACCTAACCTAACCTAACCTAACCTAACCTAACCTAACCTAACCTAACCTAACCTAACCTAACCTAACCTAACCTAACCTAACCTAACCTAACCTAACCTAACCTAACCTAACCTAACCTAACCTAACCTAACCTAACCTAACCTAACCTAACCTAACCTAACCTAACCTAACCTAACCTAACCTAACCTAACCTAACCTAACCTAACCTAACCTAACCTAACCTAACCTAACCTAACCTAACCTAACCTAACCTAACCTAACCTAACCTAACCTAACCTAACCTAACCTAACCTAACCTAACCTAACCTAACCTAACCTAACCTAACCTAACCTAACCTAACCTAACCTAACCTAACCTAACCTAACCTAACCTAACCTAACCTAACCTAACCTAACCTAACCTAACCTAACCTAACCTAACCTAACCTAACCTAACCTAACCTAACCTAACCTAACCTAACCTAACCTAACCTAACCTAACCTAACCTAACCTAACCTAACCTAACCTAACCTAACCTAACCTAACCTAACCTAACCTAACCTAACCTAACCTAACCTAACCTAACCTAACCTAACCTAACCTAACCTAACCTAACCTAACCTAACCTAACCTAACCTAACCTAACCTAACCTAACCTAACCTAACCTAACCTAACCTAACCTAACCTAACCTAACCTAACCTAACCTAACCTAACCTAACCTAACCTAACCTAACCTAACCTAACCTAACCTAACCTAACCTAACCTAACCTAACCTAACCTAACCTAACCTAACCTAACCTAACCTAACCTAACCTAACCTAACCTAACCTAACCTAACCTAACCTAACCTAACCTAACCTAACCTAACCTAACCTAACCTAACCTAACCTAACCTAACCTAACCTAACCTAACCTAACCTAACCTAACCTAACCTAACCTAACCTAACCTAACCTAACCTAACCTAACCTAACCTAACCTAACCTAACCTAACCTAACCTAACCTAACCTAACCTAACCTAACCTAACCTAACCTAACCTAACCTAACCTAACCTAACCTAACCTAACCTAACCTAACCTAACCTAACCTAACCTAACCTAACCTAACCTAACCTAACCTAACCTAACCTAACCTAACCTAACCTAACCTAACCTAACCTAACCTAACCTAACCTAACCTAACCTAACCTAACCTAACCTAACCTAACCTAACCTAACCTAACCTAACCTAACCTAACCTAACCTAACCTAACCTAACCTAACCTAACCTAACCTAACCTAACCTAACCTAACCTAACCTAACCTAACCTAACCTAACCTAACCTAACCTAACCTAACCTAACCTAACCTAACCTAACCTAACCTAACCTAACCTAACCTAACCTAACCTAACCTAACCTAACCTAACCTAACCTAACCTAACCTAACCTAACCTAACCTAACCTAACCTAACCTAACCTAACCTAACCTAACCTAACCTAACCTAACCTAACCTAACCTAACCTAACCTAACCTAACCTAACCTAACCTAACCTAACCTAACCTAACCTAACCTAACCTAACCTAACCTAACCTAACCTAACCTAACCTAACCTAACCTAACCTAACCTAACCTAACCTAACCTAACCTAACCTAACCTAACCTAACCTAACCTAACCTAACCTAACCTAACCTAACCTAACCTAACCTAACCTAACCTAACCTAACCTAACCTAACCTAACCTAACCTAACCTAACCTAACCTAACCTAACCTAACCTAACCTAACCTAACCTAACCTAACCTAACCTAACCTAACCTAACCTAACCTAACCTAACCTAACCTAACCTAACCTAACCTAACCTAACCTAACCTAACCTAACCTAACCTAACCTAACCTAACCTAACCTAACCTAACCTAACCTAACCTAACCTAACCTAACCTAACCTAACCTAACCTAACCTAACCTAACCTAACCTAACCTAACCTAACCTAACCTAACCTAACCTAACCTAACCTAACCTAACCTAACCTAACCTAACCTAACCTAACCTAACCTAACCTAACCTAACCTAACCTAACCTAACCTAACCTAACCTAACCTAACCTAACCTAACCTAACCTAACCTAACCTAACCTAACCTAACCTAACCTAACCTAACCTAACCTAACCTAACCTAACCTAACCTAACCTAACCTAACCTAACCTAACCTAACCTAACCTAACCTAACCTAACCTAACCTAACCTAACCTAACCTAACCTAACCTAACCTAACCTAACCTAACCTAACCTAACCTAACCTAACCTAACCTAACCTAACCTAACCTAACCTAACCTAACCTAACCTAACCTAACCTAACCTAACCTAACCTAACCTAACCTAACCTAACCTAACCTAACCTAACCTAACCTAACCTAACCTAACCTAACCTAACCTAACCTAACCTAACCTAACCTAACCTAACCTAACCTAACCTAACCTAACCTAACCTAACCTAACCTAACCTAACCTAACCTAACCTAACCTAACCTAACCTAACCTAACCTAACCTAACCTAACCTAACCTAACCTAACCTAACCTAACCTAACCTAACCTAACCTAACCTAACCTAACCTAACCTAACCTAACCTAACCTAACCTAACCTAACCTAACCTAACCTAACCTAACCTAACCTAACCTAACCTAACCTAACCTAACCTAACCTAACCTAACCTAACCTAACCTAACCTAACCTAACCTAACCTAACCTAACCTAACCTAACCTAACCTAACCTAACCTAACCTAACCTAACCTAACCTAACCTAACCTAACCTAACCTAACCTAACCTAACCTAACCTAACCTAACCTAACCTAACCTAACCTAACCTAACCTAACCTAACCTAACCTAACCTAACCTAACCTAACCTAACCTAACCTAACCTAACCTAACCTAACCTAACCTAACCTAACCTAACCTAACCTAACCTAACCTAACCTAACCTAACCTAACCTAACCTAACCTAACCTAACCTAACCTAACCTAACCTAACCTAACCTAACCTAACCTAACCTAACCTAACCTAACCTAACCTAACCTAACCTAACCTAACCTAACCTAACCTAACCTAACCTAACCTAACCTAACCTAACCTAACCTAACCTAACCTAACCTAACCTAACCTAACCTAACCTAACCTAACCTAACCTAACCTAACCTAACCTAACCTAACCTAACCTAACCTAACCTAACCTAACCTAACCTAACCTAACCTAACCTAACCTAACCTAACCTAACCTAACCTAACCTAACCTAACCTAACCTAACCTAACCTAACCTAACCTAACCTAACCTAACCTAACCTAACCTAACCTAACCTAACCTAACCTAACCTAACCTAACCTAACCTAACCTAACCTAACCTAACCTAACCTAACCTAACCTAACCTAACCTAACCTAACCTAACCTAACCTAACCTAACCTAACCTAACCTAACCTAACCTAACCTAACCTAACCTAACCTAACCTAACCTAACCTAACCTAACCTAACCTAACCTAACCTAACCTAACCTAACCTAACCTAACCTAACCTAACCTAACCTAACCTAACCTAACCTAACCTAACCTAACCTAACCTAACCTAACCTAACCTAACCTAACCTAACCTAACCTAACCTAACCTAACCTAACCTAACCTAACCTAACCTAACCTAACCTAACCTAACCTAACCTAACCTAACCTAACCTAACCTAACCTAACCTAACCTAACCTAACCTAACCTAACCTAACCTAACCTAACCTAACCTAACCTAACCTAACCTAACCTAACCTAACCTAACCTAACCTAACCTAACCTAACCTAACCTAACCTAACCTAACCTAACCTAACCTAACCTAACCTAACCTAACCTAACCTAACCTAACCTAACCTAACCTAACCTAACCTAACCTAACCTAACCTAACCTAACCTAACCTAACCTAACCTAACCTAACCTAACCTAACCTAACCTAACCTAACCTAACCTAACCTAACCTAACCTAACCTAACCTAACCTAACCTAACCTAACCTAACCTAACCTAACCTAACCTAACCTAACCTAACCTAACCTAACCTAACCTAACCTAACCTAACCTAACCTAACCTAACCTAACCTAACCTAACCTAACCTAACCTAACCTAACCTAACCTAACCTAACCTAACCTAACCTAACCTAACCTAACCTAACCTAACCTAACCTAACCTAACCTAACCTAACCTAACCTAACCTAACCTAACCTAACCTAACCTAACCTAACCTAACCTAACCTAACCTAACCTAACCTAACCTAACCTAACCTAACCTAACCTAACCTAACCTAACCTAACCTAACCTAACCTAACCTAACCTAACCTAACCTAACCTAACCTAACCTAACCTAACCTAACCTAACCTAACCTAACCTAACCTAACCTAACCTAACCTAACCTAACCTAACCTAACCTAACCTAACCTAACCTAACCTAACCTAACCTAACCTAACCTAACCTAACCTAACCTAACCTAACCTAACCTAACCTAACCTAACCTAACCTAACCTAACCTAACCTAACCTAACCTAACCTAACCTAACCTAACCTAACCTAACCTAACCTAACCTAACCTAACCTAACCTAACCTAACCTAACCTAACCTAACCTAACCTAACCTAACCTAACCTAACCTAACCTAACCTAACCTAACCTAACCTAACCTAACCTAACCTAACCTAACCTAACCTAACCTAACCTAACCTAACCTAACCTAACCTAACCTAACCTAACCTAACCTAACCTAACCTAACCTAACCTAACCTAACCTAACCTAACCTAACCTAACCTAACCTAACCTAACCTAACCTAACCTAACCTAACCTAACCTAACCTAACCTAACCTAACCTAACCTAACCTAACCTAACCTAACCTAACCTAACCTAACCTAACCTAACCTAACCTAACCTAACCTAACCTAACCTAACCTAACCTAACCTAACCTAACCTAACCTAACCTAACCTAACCTAACCTAACCTAACCTAACCTAACCTAACCTAACCTAACCTAACCTAACCTAACCTAACCTAACCTAACCTAACCTAACCTAACCTAACCTAACCTAACCTAACCTAACCTAACCTAACCTAACCTAACCTAACCTAACCTAACCTAACCTAACCTAACCTAACCTAACCTAACCTAACCTAACCTAACCTAACCTAACCTAACCTAACCTAACCTAACCTAACCTAACCTAACCTAACCTAACCTAACCTAACCTAACCTAACCTAACCTAACCTAACCTAACCTAACCTAACCTAACCTAACCTAACCTAACCTAACCTAACCTAACCTAACCTAACCTAACCTAACCTAACCTAACCTAACCTAACCTAACCTAACCTAACCTAACCTAACCTAACCTAACCTAACCTAACCTAACCTAACCTAACCTAACCTAACCTAACCTAACCTAACCTAACCTAACCTAACCTAACCTAACCTAACCTAACCTAACCTAACCTAACCTAACCTAACCTAACCTAACCTAACCTAACCTAACCTAACCTAACCTAACCTAACCTAACCTAACCTAACCTAACCTAACCTAACCTAACCTAACCTAACCTAACCTAACCTAACCTAACCTAACCTAACCTAACCTAACCTAACCTAACCTAACCTAACCTAACCTAACCTAACCTAACCTAACCTAACCTAACCTAACCTAACCTAACCTAACCTAACCTAACCTAACCTAACCTAACCTAACCTAACCTAACCTAACCTAACCTAACCTAACCTAACCTAACCTAACCTAACCTAACCTAACCTAACCTAACCTAACCTAACCTAACCTAACCTAACCTAACCTAACCTAACCTAACCTAACCTAACCTAACCTAACCTAACCTAACCTAACCTAACCTAACCTAACCTAACCTAACCTAACCTAACCTAACCTAACCTAACCTAACCTAACCTAACCTAACCTAACCTAACCTAACCTAACCTAACCTAACCTAACCTAACCTAACCTAACCTAACCTAACCTAACCTAACCTAACCTAACCTAACCTAACCTAACCTAACCTAACCTAACCTAACCTAACCTAACCTAACCTAACCTAACCTAACCTAACCTAACCTAACCTAACCTAACCTAACCTAACCTAACCTAACCTAACCTAACCTAACCTAACCTAACCTAACCTAACCTAACCTAACCTAACCTAACCTAACCTAACCTAACCTAACCTAACCTAACCTAACCTAACCTAACCTAACCTAACCTAACCTAACCTAACCTAACCTAACCTAACCTAACCTAACCTAACCTAACCTAACCTAACCTAACCTAACCTAACCTAACCTAACCTAACCTAACCTAACCTAACCTAACCTAACCTAACCTAACCTAACCTAACCTAACCTAACCTAACCTAACCTAACCTAACCTAACCTAACCTAACCTAACCTAACCTAACCTAACCTAACCTAACCTAACCTAACCTAACCTAACCTAACCTAACCTAACCTAACCTAACCTAACCTAACCTAACCTAACCTAACCTAACCTAACCTAACCTAACCTAACCTAACCTAACCTAACCTAACCTAACCTAACCTAACCTAACCTAACCTAACCTAACCTAACCTAACCTAACCTAACCTAACCTAACCTAACCTAACCTAACCTAACCTAACCTAACCTAACCTAACCTAACCTAACCTAACCTAACCTAACCTAACCTAACCTAACCTAACCTAACCTAACCTAACCTAACCTAACCTAACCTAACCTAACCTAACCTAACCTAACCTAACCTAACCTAACCTAACCTAACCTAACCTAACCTAACCTAACCTAACCTAACCTAACCTAACCTAACCTAACCTAACCTAACCTAACCTAACCTAACCTAACCTAACCTAACCTAACCTAACCTAACCTAACCTAACCTAACCTAACCTAACCTAACCTAACCTAACCTAACCTAACCTAACCTAACCTAACCTAACCTAACCTAACCTAACCTAACCTAACCTAACCTAACCTAACCTAACCTAACCTAACCTAACCTAACCTAACCTAACCTAACCTAACCTAACCTAACCTAACCTAACCTAACCTAACCTAACCTAACCTAACCTAACCTAACCTAACCTAACCTAACCTAACCTAACCTAACCTAACCTAACCTAACCTAACCTAACCTAACCTAACCTAACCTAACCTAACCTAACCTAACCTAACCTAACCTAACCTAACCTAACCTAACCTAACCTAACCTAACCTAACCTAACCTAACCTAACCTAACCTAACCTAACCTAACCTAACCTAACCTAACCTAACCTAACCTAACCTAACCTAACCTAACCTAACCTAACCTAACCTAACCTAACCTAACCTAACCTAACCTAACCTAACCTAACCTAACCTAACCTAACCTAACCTAACCTAACCTAACCTAACCTAACCTAACCTAACCTAACCTAACCTAACCTAACCTAACCTAACCTAACCTAACCTAACCTAACCTAACCTAACCTAACCTAACCTAACCTAACCTAACCTAACCTAACCTAACCTAACCTAACCTAACCTAACCTAACCTAACCTAACCTAACCTAACCTAACCTAACCTAACCTAACCTAACCTAACCTAACCTAACCTAACCTAACCTAACCTAACCTAACCTAACCTAACCTAACCTAACCTAACCTAACCTAACCTAACCTAACCTAACCTAACCTAACCTAACCTAACCTAACCTAACCTAACCTAACCTAACCTAACCTAACCTAACCTAACCTAACCTAACCTAACCTAACCTAACCTAACCTAACCTAACCTAACCTAACCTAACCTAACCTAACCTAACCTAACCTAACCTAACCTAACCTAACCTAACCTAACCTAACCTAACCTAACCTAACCTAACCTAACCTAACCTAACCTAACCTAACCTAACCTAACCTAACCTAACCTAACCTAACCTAACCTAACCTAACCTAACCTAACCTAACCTAACCTAACCTAACCTAACCTAACCTAACCTAACCTAACCTAACCTAACCTAACCTAACCTAACCTAACCTAACCTAACCTAACCTAACCTAACCTAACCTAACCTAACCTAACCTAACCTAACCTAACCTAACCTAACCTAACCTTTTAAAAGTGACCAAATAGTACTCGAATTAATTCATTTTTAGCACAATTTTAGTACTCGATGAGCCCGATTTTTTGATACATTACTCATTTTCATAGTCCTTCTAGTTCCATAAATATTCTAATTTTAACTTCTTTTCAAAAACTCACTTTTTCAAAAATTCATATCTCAGCCATTTTTCAACTTTTCATAATTTTTCTTGTTCATAAAAATCACTTTTTGTAATTCCTAAATAACTGCATTCTTAAAATAGACTCTTCTTATACAACTACACTTAGAAATATCCAACTTTCTATACTTTTTAATTGCACCTGCCAAAAACCTACAGGCAATCTACATTTATATTAATATCTCTAAATCCAACCGATAGATTTTTCTGGTTTTTATTTTATCTAGTAAAGTAAATTTTTTCCATCTATTCTTGTCTTGTATACTATTTTGCATCTCTTACAGTTTTTTGCATAACTTAAAAGTTTCCTTCCGTCGTATTTTAACCTAACTTTTTCACTTCTTTCAATAGTTTGTTTAGCGAATCTTATCTTAAAATTTTGAAACTTGGCATAAATTTAAAGCTCAAGAAGCCCTATTTTTTGGTACTATTTATTAGTCTGTACGGTTCTTGGTTCTGGAGATATTTAATTTTTAGTAGTCTTAAAATTTTCTTAGTTTTTAAAAATTCGTAACTCGTTCGTTTTCTCACTTTTTTATAATCTTACTTTACAACAAAATTTCCCTTAATCATTCCTATAATTCTTTATCATAATATTAAATAGTTTTCTTAGAACTTCATAGACTAATTTTAAAATTCCCTCGATTTTTTGCGGTGCCTGTAAGAAATATAACAGCAATTGTTTTAAACCAAATTTTCTCCATTTTTAGCTGGTAGATTTCTCTTGTTTCAAAATTGTCTGATAGATTTTATAGTTTTCAACATTTTATTAAAAAATTCATCTCAAAAACCTTTCCTTGAGCTTCAAAATAAAACATTTCTTTTAAAATTTAATTTATCTGTAACTTCGCTAATTTTCATCCGAAAAATCTCAAATTTTGTATGTTAGTAGCACTCTAGTATTTAATTTTTTCAGTATTTAATTTGTGTTGATATCTATTCTAGATCATAAATTATAATTTATTTTTAATCTGTATTTTTTTTTTGCAACCGAGAAAAATGTTTCACACACCTCCCAACTCGCCTAAAAAAGCGCGATCTGCTCCTGCGGAGCAAACACAAACAGTAGAAAATAAGGAAATGGCAAATAATGCACAGTGCCCCACCCTCCTCATCGATTTTGACTCAGAATCGGAAACGAATAATGGGCAAAACAAAACTTTCGTGGTAACGCGTGCGGAGATTCATGAGCAAACGCATACGGCTCATGCCTCAACGCCGATACCTACACCAGGACCGGCGGCTTTGAGGGTGGAACCGGATACCCCGATGGCGGTACCGGATGCCCCAATCACCACCGAGTCCTTTGAAATGGAAAGACTTTTTATGAGTAGCGAGTCCGTTGTCAGCCCAAGCACACGGAACTCTAGTGGCAGGCTCAGGACCATGATCAAACAAAAAGCGGAAAAAATATATAGTATTTTTAAACAAAATAGAAGCGTTACAAAAGGCAATAAAATTGAAATAATCGACTGTGTCAAGGAAATACAAGAAATTGTAGATAGATACAGCCAGGAATGTGAACTATTGAGCGCAAAACGCCTGGCAGTATCTACCTGCACTGGAAAGACTGACTGGCCCCCAAAATCGGCAACGAGAAGCTTCGCCACACAGACGGACGTATACGTTAGCGAGGACATAGCGGCATTTACTGGCAATTCTTCGAATACTGACCTTAAAACAGAAATCAAAGGGGTTCAGGCAGAAATTGAAAAGCTCGTTGATGAGCAAAAGAAAATCAATGAGCTAGTAGTATTTTGCCTAACACGCCCGATCGATGAAGAGAATGAGGAGGAAAACATCGATGGCTTTACCGAAGTTCTCAGCAAGAAAGCTAAGAAGAAGAGAGCTCGCGTAGAAACGAGCACAGAAGCTAGAGCCGGGACGTCGAGTACAACATCTTCTGGTGCTACAAGAAAGACCGCTGCAATCCCAAAAAATAGAAATATCATCCAAACCACCCAGGACACCAACTATGCTGTTATCCTGGAAACGTTGGATCCTCGAAAGGAGAGTAAGGACGCCATGATCGAAGTGCAGGATAAGGTAGACTTGGTAGAGCTGGGTGTTGGCATAAAGAGCGTACGTCACACCAAGAATAATAAAGTTGTAATTAACTGCGAGACGGAAAGTGACAGGACCACACTTAGCGCTGCTATTAAGCACAATACTACAGGAGTTACAGTCGGAGTCCCGAAACTACGCAACCCCTGCATAAAACTCCTGGGCGTAATAAATGACAACGCAAACGAGCGAATAGTTGACGCGATTATAAAGCAGAATCACGGAATTATGGACTGTGTTAGCGCAGAAAGTAAGCAAGTCAAATACATACGCAGCATCAAAGGGCGCAATGACTCGATCAAAAATGTAGTGGTTGAAGTTAGTCCACAATTGTACAAGCAAATGCTTTTACAAAAAATCAAGGTCGGTTATCAGTCGGTCCTCGCGGTTGACCAATCGCCGATAATGCAATGCTTCAAGTGCATGGGTTACGGCCATCGCGCGGCTACTTGTACATCTAGCAGTAAATGCGGTTTCTGCGCAGATGCGCATGATACCCGTAACTGCCCACGAAGCTCAACAGTTCCTTGCTGCACCAACTGCCAGGGCCAGGACAAAGAATATAATCACCCTGCGTTCAGCCAAAAATGTCCGGACTGGATCAAGTGGGATCGCATAGCCAGGATCTCTGTCCGTTATTCCTAAGGGCGTCCCAACAGTAAACACTAACAGAAAACAATACATCAATGTCGTTCAATGTAATTTAGGCCGTGGAAATAATGCTTTTCAAGAATTGGTACAATGTGCTAGAGACAATGAATATGACATCATTTGCATATCAGAACCGTTCATTAGTAAGAATAAAACGTCAGTTAAGAGCATTGACGGGTATGACCTATATCAACATAACGATATCACTTGCAGAAACAAAGCATGCATCGCTGTAAAGAAAAAGCTCGTAAATTACATCGGGCTTACTCAATTTGATACTACGAACTTTATTGCCGTTGAAATTACGATCGACAATAACAGGAAATTAATGATCTCCTCTGTCTATATAGAGCCGGGTGAGGATCCTTCACACACGATGACGCACTTGGAGCAATTCCTCCAACAGTATGCTAATAGAGAGCACATCGTGTGTGGAGATCTTAACGGGTGGCACACTACATGGGGATCTGTAAGAAATAACGATAGAGGGAGGGAAATACATGACCTCGCTATCAAATTTGATTTAATTAGCTGCAATATAGGCAACGAACCCACGTTTGAGACAGAAATAAATAAACACGGCCAAATCAGGCATTCCATAGTCGATCTCACCCTGGCTACTCCACGCACAGCAAACAATATTTTGGACTGGAAGGTCAATAAAGAAATCATTCCATCATCTGACCACCATGGAATTGAATTTAAAATCAAATCGGATAACATACGTCACAATAAGAAGAAATCTACATCAACATATAAATATCAGACTGACAAAACAAATTGGGACAACTTCAAAACTAAACTTAAAGAGAATTTTGATGCTAGCAATATACTTGGGACTGACATAGACGAACTGGACAACAATGGACTTGACAACTATATAAATGAAATGACTAATGTCATTTTAAAAACTTGTGACGCAACGCTTACCCTTAAAAAACCCCATCAAAAGATTCCATGGTGGACACAAGAATTGACTGATTTAAAGAAAAAGGTTATATCGCTGCATCATCGCCTACAAGACCTCAAACGGAGTAAAAAGGACATAACTAACATCTTAAAAGAACTCCACGATGCAAGAGCAGAGTACTCCAACAAAATAAGAACAACGTCGTCAGATCACTTTAGAGAATTCTGCAGTCGCCAGGGAAGGGATGACGTATGGTCTGTTACTAACCGCCTTTTAAAGAGCTCACCGCAACCGCAACCGCCTGCTACACTAAAAACAGATAACGGAACATACACTACGTCTATCCTGGATACTGCAGAAAGGCTCGCCGCAAAGTTCTTCCCAGAAGACACCGCTGCTGACGATACTCTGCACCATATGCATATAAGAGAAACCGTTGCCAATAATATAGTAAATAACGAACCTGCAATAAGAAATAATGAGCCACAATTTACCACGCAAGAAGTGTTGGACATAATAAAAAACATGAGCCCTAAAAGGGCACCAGGAATTGACCACCTCACTGCGGACATCTGCAAGCAATCTATCGAATGCTACGCTGAAACCATAACCAAAGTATACAATAGATGCCTAACGCTCGAGTATTTTCCTGCCTCCTGGAAGACTGCATACATAAGAACAATCCCAAAACCAAATAAAACAAATTACAAAGAAACATCAGCTTACCGACCCATTGGTTTAATTAATGTTTTTGGAAAGATACTCGAGAAACTCATATCCACACGTCTCACCTACTATATGCAAATTAACCATGCTTGCAGTAATAAACAATATGGTTTCAGAGAACAGCGTTCCACCACGGATGCCCTCAATGATGCCATCAATAAACTAAAGCAATGCAAAAACAATAATCGACTTGTAGTTGCCATATCGCTCGATATTGCAGGAGCTTTTGACAACGCCTGGTGGCCTGCATTAATTAAAAGACTTTCCGACATAAATTGCCCGCATAACTTATTAAAAATAATCTGCAGTTACCTTACCGATCGCAAGATTATATTAAATTACTCTGACGTTACAGTGACAAAAGAGCAGACCAGAGGATGTGTCCAAGGCTCGGTACTGGGACCCATCTTCTGGAATGCTATTGTTGACACCCTATTAGAGCAAGACCTGACGGATGGCAATTATGTCCAAGCCTACGCTGACGACATTTTGCTGATCTGCTCAGGCATGAACACTGAAGAAATAGAACGAAATGCTAATAACTTATTAAAAACAGTCTTCGAATGGGGCATAAATAATAAATTAAAGTTTGGCCCCCAAAAAACCAAAATGATTGCCTACACCCCGAAGGCTAAAGCTGCTAAAATATATATGGACAATGTACTTATACCCTTTGATACACACTTCAAACTGCTAGGTGTCATTGTTGATCAGCACCTGAAATTTATCCGTCATACGGAGTACATAATTAAAAAGGCGCAAGCTATATATAAGAGATTATGCATATTTGTTAAGCCCACATGGGGGGTTCATGCCGCAAATATTAACACAATTTATAGGCAAGTAATAGAGCCAATTATAACATATGCAGCCGAAATCTGGGGGCAGGCAACCAATTACAAGAAAGTATGCACGTCTTTGCTTAGCCTCCAGCGCGGTTTCGCAATTAAAATCCTTCATGGATTTCGTACGTTGCCCACAATTCCCTCAATCGCGCTGGCGGGACTGACACCTCTACCGGATAAAGTACGTGAAGTTGCTTCAATTGAGCGTGTTAAGAGATCCTTAGTCACTGAATACCTACCACATGATATACTTTACGACAAGAGAGTTCCAGTTACGGATCTATTACATCCCATGGTACGCCCACAAATTGAACTGAAGGATATAAACAACTTGAATGACCTAGAACCTTACTACTCCACTGAAATGCACCGAATCTACACTGATGGCAGTAAACACGATGGAGTAGTGGGGGCTGCGGTTGTAATACATTATCCGGATGGCCGTAGCTTAACTAAAAAGCTGAAATTGCATAACTGTTGCACTGTGTTCCAGGCTGAGTGTCTGGCGATTGATGAGGCATGCAGTTTGTGCCGGGAACTCAGACTGGAACATGCAACAGTTTTCTCCGATTCTAAAGCCGCACTTTATGAACTTACCTACCGAAATAGCACTAATTCTATCATAAATAGAACACACCGAACCATTGTACAAATGAGGCAGCAAGGGCAAGATGTTCAATTCTGTTGGATAAAGGCACATGCTGGCCTCCTTGGCAACGAGGAGGCTGACATGGCGGCTAAACTTGCGGCCTCGCAGCACAAAGCACCAGACTATGCTAGATTTCCATTGTCGTACCACAAAAGGAACTTACGTACGGATACAATTAAAATACAAGATACTTCTTATCAAACGTGCACAACAGGTGCACTCTTTAAACAGTGGCTGCCTACATTGGAAGATATAAATACGTTTAGAAAATATTTTGAACTCACGTTTCAAATGACGCAAATCATAACAGGTCATGGGTATAATAAAACGTATCTAAAGAGGCACCACATCATCGACTCTGATGAATGTCCATGTGATGACATCACACCTCAGACCATGCGACATCTATTAGAGCATTGCCCTCGTTATCAAAATACCCGAACTGATCATGAAATACTCTGTAATATACATAACATAGAGCCGTACAACATTAAAGAAATAACTCAAAAAGAGTCAACAATCGAGTCATTTATAACACACATAAACCATATTATAAATACCCTGAAAAAATTTAACAACACTTAGCTTACATACGACATAGAAATAATTAGAAACAACAGAACTTACATATTAATATAGTAAATACACTACAGGACGAAATATGAAATAGTAATTTTTAACATAGTAAAATAAATAGAGATTACCCGTATCACCAGCGGGAATCCTCCATAGTTTTATGTCCAACGGTCGCCCGTATCCCTCGCGAGGACCGTTGGTACTACTTGTAGTCATATTATAAAAAAAAAAAAAACCTAACCTAACCTAACCTAACCTAACCTAACCTAACCTAACCTAACCTAACCTAACCTAACCTAACCTAACCTAACCTAACCTAACCTAACCTAACCTAACCTAACCTAACCTAACCTAACCTAACCTAACCTAACCTAACCTAACCTAACCTAACCTAACCTAACCTAACCTAACCTAACCTAACCTAACCTAACCTAACCTAACCTAACCTAACCTAACCTAACCTAACCTAACCTAACCTAACCTAACCTAACCTAACCTAACCTAACCTAACCTAACCTAACCTAACCTAACCTAACCTAACCTAACCTAACCTAACCTAACCTAACCTAACCTAACCTAACCTAACCTAACCTAACCTAACCTAACCTAACCTAACCTAACCTAACCTAACCTAACCTAACCTAACCTAACCTAACCTAACCTAACCTAACCTAACCTAACCTAACCTAACCTAACCTAACCTAACCTAACCTAACCTAACCTAACCTAACCTAACCTAACCTAACCTAACCTAACCTAACCTAACCTAACCTAACCTAACCTAACCTAACCTAACCTAACCTAACCTAACCTAACCTAACCTAACCTAACCTAACCTAACCTAACCTAACCTAACCTAACCTAACCTAACCTAACCTAACCTAACCTAACCTAACCTAACCTAACCTAACCTAACCTAACCTAACCTAACCTAACCTAACCTAACCTAACCTAACCTAACCTAACCTAACCTAACCTAACCTAACCTAACCTAACCTAACCTAACCTAACCTAACCTAACCTAACCTAACCTAACCTAACCTAACCTAACCTAACCTAACCTAACCTAACCTAACCTAACCTAACCTAACCTAACCTAACCTAACCTAACCTAACCTAACCTAACCTAACCTAACCTAACCTAACCTAACCTAACCTAACCTAACCTAACCTAACCTAACCTAACCTAACCTAACCTAACCTAACCTAACCTAACCTAACCTAACCTAACCTAACCTAACCTAACCTAACCTAACCTAACCTAACCTAACCTAACCTAACCTAACCTAACCTAACCTAACCTAACCTAACCTAACCTAACCTAACCTAACCTAACCTAACCTAACCTAACCTAACCGACAACCAAAAAAGTGACCAAACAGTACCCGAATTTATTCATTTTTAGCACAATTTTAGTACTCGATGAGCCCGATTTTTTGATACATTACTCATTTTCATAGTCCTTCTAGTTCCATAAATATTCTAATTTTAACTTCTTTTCAAAAACTCACTTTTTCAAAAATTCATATCTCAGCCATTTTTCAACTTTACATAATTTTTCTTGTTCATAAAAATCACTTTTTGTAATTCCTAAATAACTGCATTCTTAAAATAGACTCTTCTTATACAACTACACTTAGAAATATCCAACTTTCTATACTTTTTAATTGCACCTGCCAAAAACCTACAGGCAATCTACATTTATATTAATATCTCTAAATCCAACCGATAGATTTTTCTGGTTTTTATTTTATCTAGTAAAGTAAATTTTTTCCATCTATTCTTGTCTTATATACTATTTTGCATCTCTTACAGTTTTTTGCATAACTTAAAAGTTTCCTTCCGTCGTATTTTAACCTAACTTTTTCACTTATTACAATAGTTTGTTTAGCGAATCTTATCTTAAAATTTTGAAACTTAGCATAAATTTAAAGCTCAAGAAGCCCTATTTTTTGGTACTATTTATTTGTCTGTACGGTTTTTGGTTTCGGAGATATTTAATTTTTAGTAGTCTTGAAATTTTCTCAGTTTTTTAAAATTCTTAACTCGTTCGTTTTCTTACTTTTTTATAATCTTACTTTACAATAAAATTTGCCTTAGTCATTCCTATAATTCTTTATCATAATATTAAATAGTTTTCTTAGAACTTCATAGACTAATTTTAAAATTCCCTCGATTTTTTGCGGTGCCTGTAAGAAATATAACGGCAATCGTTTTAAACTAAATTTTCTCCATTTTTAGCTGGTAGATTTCTCTTGTTTCAAATTTGTCTGATAGACTTTATAGTTTTTAACATTTTATTTAAAAATTTATCTCAAAAATCTTTCCTTTAGCCTCAAAATAAAACATTTCTTTTAAAATTTAATTTATCTGTAATTTCGCTAATTTTCATCCGAAAAAACTCAAATTTTGTATGTTAGTAGCACTTTAGTATTTAAATTTTTCAGTATTAAACTTGTGTTGATATCTCTTCTAGATCATAAATTATAATTTTCTTTTTATCTGTATTTTTTGCAACCGAGAATAATGTTTCACACACCTCCCAACTCGCCTAAAAAAGCGCGATCTGCTCCTGCGGAGCAAACACAAACAGCAGAAAATAAGGAAGTGGCAAATAATGAACAGAGCCCCACCCTCCTCATCGATTTTGACTCAGAATCGGAAACGAATAATAGGCAAAACAAAACTTTCGTGGTAACGCGTGCGGAGATTCATGAGCAAACGCATACGGCTCATGCATCAACGCCGCTGCCTGCACCAGGACCGGCGGCCTCGAGGGTGGAACCGGATACCCCGACAGTGGTACCGGATGCCCCAATCACCACCGAGTCACAGTCACAGTTGCAAACCCCGGCGCCAAAACCGGCAAGTACTACTGAGCCCTCCGAAACGGACGGGCTTCCCTTGAGCAGCGAATCCGTTGCCAGCCCTAGCACTCGGAGTTCTAGTGGCAGGCTTAGGACAATAGTTAGACAAAAAGCTGAAAGAATATACAGCATTTTCAAACAGAACAAAAGTGTCACCAAAGGTAATAAGGCCGAAATCATTGAATGTGTTAAGGAAATGCAGGAAAGTGTGAACAGGTACAGTCAGGAGTGCGAAATAATGAGCGCAGAACGCCTAGTCGGGCCCGCTCCCACAACTAGAACCACCACCTGGCTTTCAAATCCTGAAAACTGTAGTTCTAATAAAGTCGACAGTGCGATTGCCTGCATACAAGAAGAACTAACAAGGATAAGGCAAGAACAAACCTATATTGGAACCCTGGTTGCCTCCGTGACGGGCGGCGCAGACCGACGGCTTGACACCAATCTCGGCTTTGACCTCAGCGGCCCTGCTCCGGGAAGACCCGATGAGCGCCTAATAAGACCCACGTATAGTGAAATAGCCAAAAAGCCAACTTTGGACGTCCCTAGAAACAACCCGGCCATGGTGGTCACGGTTGCCAACGCTCAAACTGGATTGGAGGCGCTTTCCACGTTCAGGAACGAGATTTCCTTCAAGAACACAAACTACGCCCCTCAGAAAATCAGACCGATTTCTAACAACAAACTTCGCATCGAGTTTCACAATGAAAAGCAGTTGGACGAGACGATCACGCGAATCAATAACACCTTGAATATTAAGGCGGAACCTGCTCGACGTTTATCACCCATGATAATACTGAAAGGGATTCACAAAGATACCCCCTCACAAGAGCTCGTGGATATCATCATCACACAAAACCCTACCGTGAGAGACGATGCAACGGGTCATGAGGCTATTCAACTTGTGTATACAAAGAAAAATAAAAATCCTAAGCTACTCAATGTCGTACTTAGATGCTCGCCGGGGACTTGGCGCGCGATGATGCATCTCGGCAGAATTAACATAGAGCATCAACGAGTACATGTAAGCGAACACTCACCATTCAAACAGTGCCTAAGCTGCCTTCAATTTGGACATACCAGAGTGCACTGTAGATCCACAGTCAAGCCCTGCTCGTACTGTGCTGACTGCACCCATACTTACAAAACCTGTCCGAATAAAAATCGGACCCCACAATGCTACAACTGTATTGGACACAACCAAAAGTACTCAACCAATCATAATGATAACCACACAGCAATCAACCCCATCTGCCCTTTGATTAAGGCAGCGATTATTAACCTAAGACAAAAGATTGAATATGTCTAATAACAATAACAACCAAACCGCTCCACACAAACCACACATATACAGTTGTTTACAAATAAATCAAGGACATGGACGTAACGCCTATCAAGAGACGGCTGTTGCCCTTGCCAACAAAGAAAATAAAATAGCATTTGCCTTTATTACTGAACCATACCTACAGGCCAAAACCAATATAATGAAATCCCCGCCTGGATACACAACATTTCAGTTCCCGTCTCCTGACCATCCTGTAAGAGCTGCCATTTGTGTCAAGGACTCTGGCATCTCTGCCTTGGGACACACAAAATACTCCAGTACTAACATGTGTGTCATACAACTGACAGATAAATCGGGAAAGAAAACGTATCTCACATGCGTGTACATTGAACCAAGACAAGACCCCCAAAATACTATATCTAAATTGAAAAACTTTCTCAGCCTTACTGCAGGATCCACACATATAATTGCCGGCGATTTCAACGGCTGGCACAGCCTATGGGGCAGCGCTGTCAACAATAGAAGAGGCAACCAAATAGCTGACATCATAATCACCAATGATTTGTCAGTATGTAACACCGGCACCACTCCCACCTTCGAAACAGTCACTAATGGTAAATTACGCAGTTCTATTGTCGATCTCACTCTGTATGAAGATAGAACGCACCAGAAACGCCTCTCCACCAAGGTAATAGAATGGAAGGTCGACCCTACTATCTGCCCATCATCAGATCACCATGCAATTACTTTTAAAATATCTACTGATACACACAAGTCTGCACAGTTTCGCCACAAAACAAAAATATCAACCTATCGCTACGACACGTCCAGTATAAAATGGGAAGAGCTGACTGACAACATTAGGGAAGCCTTGGTTGACAAACTTCCCTCTGAAGATTATATCAAAACCTGCGACGAGGACCAACTAGACTCTGTTATATTTTTCCTCACATTAGACATTACAGAAATGTGCGACGACATTCTGCCGCGTTCGAAACCTTTTCCCCAACGTCCGCCTTGGTGGAACGATGACCTCGAGTCCCAAAAAGCCGCGGTCGTCAAAAACCACCGCAGATTAAGCAAGGCTGTCCGGAGGAAACTACCTATAGAGGAAATTTTGAAGGAACGGGATGAGCTTCGCAAGAAATACTCGAGTGCCTGCTGCTCCGCCTCAACCAACGCCTTCAAGAACTTCTGTGAAAGACAGGGAAAGGAGGACGTGTGGGCTGTAACAAACCGCATTGTACGTTCACGACCTGCTCCACAACCACCTGCAACCCTCCTTCTCCCTGACGGCAGGCACACCGTAGACAGCCAGGACACTGCTGATGCCCTATTAAGAATTTTCTACCCTGATGACGATGCAAGCAGTGACACAACACAGCAAGCTCTTATCAGAGAGCAAATGGCTATCCCTCCTGATCAGGTCGACGAGCCCCCTTTCACATCGACAGAAATACTAGAGACTCTACAAACAATCAGTCATAAAAGGGCCCCAGGAAATGACCATCTCACTGCTGACATATGCCTACAGATAACCAAAATGTTCCCAGAAACAATCACATCCATCATGAACAGATGCCTTCAGCTAGAATACTTTCCGGACTCGTGGAAGGTCACAATAACGAAGATAATTCCTAAACCAGACAAGGCTGACTACAGCAAAGCATCTTCTTACCGGCCTATTGGACTGGTCAATGTCTTTGGGAAGCTTCTAGAGAAGCTTATAGTGAACCGACTCACATATCACATGTACTGTAATGGCAAGATTGTTCACAAACAATATGGATTCCGACTACAAACCAGTACCACAGCCGCTATCCGGGACGCCCTCGGCATTGTAAGAAATGCCAAAAGCTCAGCTGAACATACCCTTGCTGTATCACTGGATATAAAAGCGGCTTTCGACAATGCCTGGTGGCCGGCAATCTTCCGCAGACTGAAACATAATAACTGCCCCAAGAACATCTACCGCATCTTAAACAGTTACGTGACTGACCGAGTCGTGCGGGTTGGCTTCGCCGAGCTGTTCTCAGAAAAACGAATGACTAGAGGTTGTATCCAGGGATCAGTCGTCGGGCCAATTCTTTGGAACTTGATAATAGATGAACTTTTAGTGACTGACATGCCCCCTGGATGCCATATTCAAGCCTACGCAGATGACGTACTACTAATATGCCACTCTAAGACCACCAGCGAACTACAAAACATAACTAATGATGCGATAAAGCGTATAACTGACTGGGGACGCAGCGTGAAGCTAGAGTTTGGCAGCGAGAAAACTCAGGCTATAGCGTTCACTAATAAAGCTAATAAAATATCTATCACGTCCGACAACACCCCCATACCCTTTGTAAACCATATAAAATATCTAGGAGTCATCATTGATAGCAAGTTAAAGTTCATTAAACACGTAGAATACATCATTGAAAAGACCAAAAAACTGTATAACAAACTTAAGAACCTAATTAGACCCACTTGGGGAGTCCATCCAGAAAATATAAGAACCATTTATCAACATGTCATGGAACCGGTGATCACATACTCTGCATCTATATGGGCAAGTGCACTCCAGTATAAATGCGTAAATGACAAACTGTTGTCCTTACAAAGGCTCTGCGCCATTAAGATAGCGCGCGGATTCAAAACATTGAATACTGCTCTAGCTATTACGCTGGCCAGGTTAGCTCCCCTACCCGACAAAATTAAATGCGTAGCTGAACTCGAAGACACTCGGTTACAGGGGCACACCTCCACTTTGCCCTCAGATCTCCACATCGAGAAACTCGCCCCCCCGTCTTCCTTGCTTCACCCCGCTGACAGGGTATCCATTCCGCACCAAGATATAAATGATCGCACTGAACACGCATTACTAGCTTTCTCCAGGGACAACTATAAAGCATGGAGAGTTTATACTGACGGGAGCCGTCATGACGGTAAAGTCGGGGCAGCTTTCGTCATTATCAAGCCTAATGGCAACATTATAGTCAAAAAATTAAAACTGCATGATTGCTGCTCGGTTTATCAGGCTGAACTATTTGCAATACAGGAATGCCTCAAGTACAGCTATCAAATAAAACCCATTATCAACAAGTTGCTAGTTTTTTCTGACAACAAATCAGGACTCATGGCAATATCTGATCCAAACAACTATAACCAAACAGTGGTAAACATACACAACCTTATATTTAACAGCAAAGCCCAGACAGATACGCACTTCTTCTGGAGCAAGGCCCACTGCGGCATACCCGGCAATGAAATGGCAGATGCGGCAGCTAAGGCGGCAGTTAATATGCATAAGAGCCCGGACTACAGCCTTGTGCCTATCAGCTTTGTTAAACATCATAATAAATCCAGATTATCAATAGCTGCACAACTTTTATACAATAACCCAGATCACTGCAAATACACCAAAACCATCTTTCCTACGTATGATCATATCAAACAATACATTACAAAATATACACCAAACTTTCATTCGACTCAGTATCTCAGCAATCATGGGTTCCACAAAGAATATCTTTTTAGATTTAAAATTACCACAAATGATCATTGCCCTTGTGACCCAGACGCTCAAATCACCCAATCGTTAGCTCATCTAATATATAACTGCCCTAGATTCTTTGTACATTCACAGGATCACATTATCATGTGTCAAAATTTAGGCGTAGATCCACTGGACATTGTAAGTGTGACTAGCAGAGAATCTTTGGCTGAAAGCTTTGACTCGCTATTGAAGTGCATCATAACAAGACTGAAGCACTTCAATGGCACTTGAACGGACACCTCGTCAGAACTAATTGTTGTATATAATGTTGTATATAAAATCTTACTGTTAATTGAAATGTTTTTTTTTAATAAGAATGCTGATTATTGTTATTAATATCGTGTACTGATTATCTATCTCATGTAATGTGTAAAAGGTTTTTGCGTCTACTCGCCTGCGTCCGTTTGCCGGGGCACCGGACTGGAACACGGCTCTTCCGGTGTCCCGGCGAGCAGACTGCAATTACTAATCAAATCTTCAACTAGACTTTCACCTTCTCAAGTCGGTAAAATAATATCGCCCTAACTATAAAATCCTACTACCTCAATCACCCGATCCATCATTAGTCATATCAATTTTCTCCTTGCAAACAAATCTTAACTCCTCGCTCATCCATATGTTGAACACAAAGCGTACACCGTTAGCGCTGCGTGTCCAATTATAAAGTTCCTTACACCCAAAGGGGGAGGTTTTAGTCCGTAGGCGACTGGCGATGGCATTCCATCCTAGGGCGGAATGCCATCTTCAGTGTCGAGTCGGGCATGCCACCAGGACCGGCCTGGTGGTATCCTATGAGGATTTCCTTCACCTTCGAAAAAAAAAAAAAAAAAACCTAACCTAACCTAACCTAACCTAACCTAACCTAACCTAACCTAACCTAACCTAACCTAACCTAACCTAACCTAACCTAACCTAACCTAACCTAACCTAACCTAACCTAACCTAACCTAACCTAACCTAACCTAACCTAACCTAACCTAACCTAACCTAACCTAACCTAACCTAACCTAACCTAACCTAACCTAACTTTTTTTTTTTTTTTTTTTTTTTTTTTTTTTTTTTTTTTTTTTTTTTTTTTTATTATAGAGGGGAAATGCGTTAGGGGTCGCGAGCATGTCACCACGGCATCCCCCGGCAGTCCTGGCCCAGAGTTAGCAAACGCATAACTATCTCTCCCCCGTCCCGTGTAGGGTTGTGTTATGCGGGTCCCCTACCCGCTGCCCTACTGGGGTATGCCGTTGTTCAAAATGGCATACCGCCTGCGTCTCCTTCCCAGTCTTCTGCGTCGGATTGGGAGCGCATTCGGGTCTTCCTCCCGCTCTCTCTCCTTGGTCTCCTTCTGCGAGACAACGGTGTCGCAGAAGGAGACCACTGCCTCCCATCCCAGGATCTCTCGCCGTTCAGCATGGCCGCCACGACGCTGTGCAGCGAGAGATCATCCGTCCTAATGGCTGCCGCCAGCGCACTACGCTCCACGACCCAGTGATTGCACACCTCGAGGGTGTGCTGGGCCGTGTCATCCGTCTCACCACATTCATGGCAGGCTGGGGTAGGCTCGCGACCAATCCTGTGCAGGTAGTGCCCGAAGCATCCATGCCCGGTCAGCACCTGCGCCAGTCTGTACCCCACACTGCCATGTGTCCGATCCAGCCATCTGTCCAACGACGGGAGAACTGCCCCTATGGTACGGGTTCCGTAGGGAGAGTTCTCCAGGTCCTCCTTCCATTTTTCGCGCAGCCTTCTCAGCGCGATTTTGCGCGCATTTCGCACTTCTTCAGGAGCAGGGAAATTTCCTGCCTCCCTGCTCCTGATTCTCCGCATATGCGCATCGGCGAGCACCCCAGCGACCAGTTCCCAGGGTGGGGTGCCCGCCAACACACACGCTGCCGCCCATCCTACCGTCACGTACGCCCTGCAAACGCGTATGGCTACAACTCGTTGGGGCCTCCGCAGTAAGGCTTTATTGGCTGGAGTCAGTTTGTCGGCCCAGATCGGGGCCCCATAGAGGGCCATCGATCGGGCCACTCCAGCATAAAGACGTCGGCATGCGTGGGAGGGCCCTCCCACGTTGGGCAGCAGCCGTCCCAGCTCCGAAGCCGCCGTCACTATGCGGGGAGCAATTTGGCGGAAATGCTCCTCGAAATTCCACCTCCTGTCCAGTGTGAGGCCGAGATATTTGATATGGGGCCTCACCTGAACGTCCTCACCACCTATTCTAAGAGAGGTACCCGCGGGCACCCTCCATCCTCTTCTCCCGAAGACTATCACATCGGTCTTCGGGAGGGAGACCTTCAGTCCTAGGAGGCGGATTCTTAGGACTATGAGCTCCGCCGCCACTTCCGCCCTCCGCAATGCCTCTGTCAGTTCCCCGCCCCGGACGGCCACCATTGTGTCATCAGCATAACACATGAGGGCCATTCGGGGGAGCAGCACTGCACGGATGGCCCAATCGAAGCCAACGTTCCATAACAGGGGTCCAAGCACCGACCCCTGAGGAACGCCGCAGGCCATTCGTCTCTCTAGCCGTCCGTTAGGTGTATCGCAGACCACCACCCTGTCTGATAGGTAGTGGTCAACGACTCGTCTTAGGTATAGGGGCACCTCGTGATACTTGAGTGCCTCCCGAATCACCGAGTATGGGAGGGTACCGAATGCATTAGCGATGTCCAAAGACACCGCAATGGCTCCCTCCCCTCTTCTTTGGGCATCCTCACAAAAGGCCCGAAGTGCCCCCAAAGCGTCCATTGTAGACCTGCCATTCCGGAACCCATACTGGCGGTCCGAGAGATTTGGCCCCGTCTCATTTAGGTGCCGGGTGATCCGGGAAGCTACTATGCGTTCGAGCATCTTCCCGGACTCATCCAACAGCACAATGGGCCTCCATCCGGAAGGGGAATCCGCCGGTCTAGTCTCCTTCCGGAGGAGGCACACTCTACCCTCCTTCCAGCACCTTGGAAAAAGCCCATCTTTTAAGCACTGGTCAAAGATGGATTTGAGGCAGTCTCCAAGGTACTCCATCACTATAGGGATTATTTTTCCGTGTACCCCGTCCGGACCCGGAGCTTTTCTGCAGGCTCTTAATCTATGGGCCACATAGGCCATTTCACCTTCCGTCACTAGGGGTACCACCTCCGGTTCCATCAGTTCCTCCTCTCGGGGGATCACCATTGCAGGCGGGTTGAATTCTGGGGCTGGAGGAAACAGCCCCTCTAATATGTTTTGGAGGGGCCCCATTTGCATTGCATCCATAGGAGCGGCCCGGCGGAGCTTTTTCCTTACAAGTTTGTAGGGCCGCCCCCATGGGTTCTCGTCTAGAGAGGCCAAGAAGGCCGTGTGCGCCGCATCTTTCGCCTTGGCAATGGCGAGGCTCAGGGCCCCCTTGGCCTCACTTAGCGCTACGTAGTACGCGTCTAGCTCCTCTTGTGTGTGCCGTCTTCTTCGGCAGCGCGTGTATTGCCGACGTGCTGCATTGCTGGTAAGCCGTAGAGCGGCAACCTCTGGACACCACCAATATGTGGCCCTTTTCCTTCTAGGTGGCCCCGCCCTTCTCATTGAGGCGTCGCAAGTCCTCGTGAGGGAGGCCCGGAAGTCGAGAGCCATAATGTCCACGTTGGCATCGTCGGGTAGTTGCCGCCCCCACCTAGCTTCTACCATAGCTGCTTCTCTGGCCGCTTCACGGTCCAGGGAGGCCAGGCTCCATTTCGGCAGGTTCCCCGCTCTTCTCGCCGGTCTGGGCTGTTGGCATTGCCGGGCTCTGGAGACCCTCATTCTGATATAGTTGATTTTTGATCTTGATTACTTCTACTTCATTAAAAAATAGGTTTAAGAATAGTTTTGACGCTTGTTGTCCAGTTAGATTATCTGTAATTAGAGTGTTAAGATTTTATGATTTCAACTGACTAATTTTGAATCCCGTATAAGTGTGGCTGATTTTGATAATAGGATTTGATTGTTAAACTTATTAAAAACATATAACAGAAAACAAAACTCTGATTGGTGTAATAGTTCTTGAGATATTCGAGATTTTGTAACCTAATAACTTATTTTCATGAAACTTGTAACTTTGACATTTAATTTCTCAAAACTCTGAGAGACGACGCATATTTATTTCACATTTCTTCAAAGTATCTGTTATTGGACAGTAATCATACAAAATTTCATAATTTTCTATTAAGTAGTTTCAGTGTTAAGTAATATCTAGTCGCGCCACTCCTTAAAACAGCGTGGTCTTACGTAAATATCATTTGAAAATTCACTTTTTTGTCTTGCACTTTTTGCCACATGTTTTGATCTTGATTACTTGACCCCGTTTAAAAAATAGGTTTAAGAATAATTTTGAGGCTTTTTGTTCATTTAAATTATCTGTAATTAGAGTTTTAAGATTTTATGATTTCAACTGACTAATTTTGAATCCCGTATAAGTGTGGCTAATTTTGATAATAGGATTCGATTTTAAAACTTATTGTTAATATATAACAGCAAACAGAACTCTGATTAGTGTAATAGTTTTCGAGATATTCAAGATTTTGTAACCTAAAAAACTTACTTCAAGAAAATTGTTACTTTGACATTTAATTTCTCAAAACTTTGAAAGACGACGCACACTTATTTCATACTGCTTTAATATATCTGTTATTGGACAGTAACCATACAAAATTTCAGAATTTTCTATAGATTAGTTTCTGCGTAAAGTAATATCTAGTCACGCCACTCCTTAAAACAGCGTGGTTTTACGTAAATATCATTTGAAAATTCACTTTTTTGTCTTGCACTTTTTGACACATTTTTTGATCTTGATTACTTGACCCCGTTTAAAAAATAGCTTTAAGAATAATTTTGATGCTTTTTGTTCATTTAAATTATCTGTAATTAGAGTTTTGAGATTTTATGATTTCAACTGACTTATTTAAATCCCGTATAAGTGTGGCTAATTTTGATAATAGGATTCGATTTTAAAACTTATTGTTAATATATAGCAGCAAATAGAACTCTGATTAGTGTAATAGTTCTTGAGATATTCAAGATTTTGTAACCCAAAAAGCTTACTTCAAGAAAATTGTTACTTTGACATTTAATTTCTCAGAATTTTGAAAGACGACGCACGCTTATTTCATACTGCTTTGATGTATCTGTTATTGGACAATAATCACACAAAATTTAAGAATTTTCTATAGATTAGTTTCTGTGTAAAGTAATATCAAGTCGCGCCACTCCTTAAAACAGCGTGGTCTTACGTAAATATCATTTGAAAATTCACTTTTTTATCTTGCACTTTTTTCCACATTTTTTGATCTTGATTACTTGTACTCCATTAAAAAATAGTTTAAGAATACTTTTGACGCTTGTCGTCCATATAGATTATTTGTAATTAGAGTTTTAAAATTTTATGATTTCAACAGACTTATTTTTAATTCTGTATAAGTGTGGCTTATTTCGACAAATAGTCGTGTCGGTACCATAAGAGTGTTTTCTTTTTGAGATATGTTTATAGATTAAATGGCCAAAAATTCAGAAAACTTATTTCGCTGGTTTCGGAGGTATTGAGATTTAGGTACACTAAATTTGACAAAAACGAACAAATTTGACAGTTTGCCAGATTATGTCAATATACATTATCCCATGTCACTTTGTACAAAATATTACCATACACATAAATGCATGTATATAAGTGGCGTACACGAAGAGAGGCCTATAGGTCAGCAGTGGGCGACTGAAAGCGAAAATGATGATGATAATGATTACCATATAATTACCTATTCTATTCTATTCTATTCAATAATAATATTTAAGTAATTTTATTTTGTACTTAACCATGACAAAATATGATCTTACACTAAATTTGACAAAAACTGTCAAATTTGACAGTTTGACAGATCATGTCAATATACACTGGGACACTGTAACATGCCCCTTTGTACCAAAGATTCCCATACGAAACCCAAAAACTCGCCCAAAAATACATACGCACAGCGATCACTGGGGCTGCAAGTGCGTTGCCGGCCCTTAAGATGAGAAATGCAGTCTACAAAAAATTACCCAACATTGACATTTAGTACTAAACTATGACAAAATATAATACTCTACACTAAATTTGACAAAAAAAAACCAATTTGACAGTTTGACAGATTATGTCAATATACATTATGCCATGTCACTTTGTACTAAATATTACCATACACATAAATGCATGTATATAAGTGGCGTACACGAAGAGAGGCCTATAGGTCAGCAGTGGGCGACTGAAAGCGAAAATGATGATGATGATGATTACCATATAATTACCTATTCTATTCTATTCTATTCAATAATAATATTTAAGTAATTTTATTTTGTACTTAACCATGACAAAATATGATCTTACACTAAATTTGACAAAAACCGTCAAATTTGACAGTTTGACAGATCATGTCAATATACACTGGGACACTGTAACATGCCCCTTTGTACCAAAGATTCCCATACGAAACCCAAAAACTCGCCCAAAAATACATACGCACAGCGATCACTGGGGCTGCAAGTGCGTTGCCGGCCCTTAAGATGAGAAATGCAGTCTACAAAAAATTACCCAACATTGACATTTAGTACTAAACTATGACAAAATATAATACTCTACACTAAATTTGACAAAAAAAAAACCAATTTGACAGTTTGACAGATTATGTCAATATACATTATGCCATGTCACTTTGTACTAAATATTACCATACACATAAATGCATGTATATAAGTGGCGTACACGAAGAGAGGCCTATACTCAGCAGTGGGCGACTGAAAGCGAAAATGATGATGATGATGATGATGATGATGATGATGGTGATGGTGATTACCATATAAATCATGACCCGAACTTACTAACCCGAAATTACAAAAAAAAATATTAATGTATGTAAAACGGTCAAGTGCGAGTCGGATTTCAATATTTCCATACAAAAAAGTCATCAGCCCCTGATGGAGCTAATAGCAAAGTTTTTTCGTAAATTCGTACCTTCAGAACGATATATCTCGAAAACGGTAAGAGATAAAGCAAAATGGACTTCAGTTTTGAGCTGTCGCTAGTACAAAGTACTAGCGATTAAAGCATTTCCGTATACATAGACCTTTTTTGGGACCGATTTGGACAAAAAAAAAAATCAAAAAATGAAAAATAAAAATTTGACCCGGGTCTAAAATCTTTATTTTTAGAGCTAGAGAGATGAAAAAAAAACCGTTTCTGTAAAATTTTAATATCTTTTGTTCAACCCCAAATCCAATCATATAGTCTTGTAACTTTAATTTAAAAAAAATAAAAAATGAAAAATTTGTATGGGAGGTCCCAGAAGGGGGGTGATTTCCACCCCTAAAGGGGGGTTCAGATTTTAGATCTCCTTAAGAAACCCTTATATACCGAGTTTGAGCCAAATCTACCGAAGGACGTACCCTTAACCTAACCTAACCTAACCTAACCTAACCTAACCTAACCTAACCTAACCTAACCTAACCTAACCTAACCTAACCTAACCTAACCTAACCTAACCTAACCTAACCTAACCTAACCTAACCTAACCTAACCTAACCTAACCTAACCTAACCTAACCTAACCTAACCTAACCTAACCTAACCTAACCTAACCTAACCTAACCTAACCTAACCTAACCTAACCTAACCTAACCTAACCTAACCTAACCTAACCTAACCTAACCTAACCTAACCTAACCTAACCTAACCTAACCTAACCTAACCTAACCTAACCTAACCTAACCTAACCTAACCTAACCTAACCTAACCTAACCTAACCTAACCTAACCTAACCTAACCTAACCTAACCTAACCTAACCTAACCTAACCTAACCTAACCTAACCTAACCTAACCTAACCTAACCTAACCTAACCTAACCTAACCTAACCTAACCTAACCTAACCTAACCTAACCTAACCTAACCTAACCTAACCTAACCTAACCTAACCTAACCTAACCTAACCTAACCTAACCTAACCTAACCTAACCTAACCTAACCTAACCTAACCTAACCTAACCTAACCTAACCTAACCTAACCTAACCTAACCTAACCTAACCTAACCTAACCTAACCTAACCTAACCTAACCTAACCTAACCTAACCTAACCTAACCTAACCTAACCTAACCTAACCTAACCTTTTTTTTTTTTTTTTTTTTTTTTTTTTTTTTTTTTCAAAATCTTACTTTTTCAAAAATTCATATCTCAGCCATTTTTCAACTTTTCATAATTTTTCCTGTTCATAAAAATCACTTTTTGTAATTCCTAAATAACTGCATTCTAAAAATAGACTCTTCTTATACAACTACACTTAGAAATATTCAACTTTCTATACTTTTTAATTGCACCTGCCAAAAACCTACAGGCAATCTACATTTACATTAATATCTCTGTATCCATCCGATAGATTTTTCTAGTTTTTATTTTATCTAGTAGAGTGAATTTTTTCCATCTATTCTTGTCTCATATACAACTTCGTATCTCTTACAGTTTTTCTAATAACTTCTAAGTTCACTTCCGTCGTCTTCTGACCTAACTTTTACACATTTTTCAATTATTTGTTTAACGAAACTTATCTTAAAATTTTCAAACTCAATATAATTTTAAAGCTAACTAAGCCCTATTTTTTGGTACCACTTGTATTTCCTTAGCCCTTCTGGTTACCGATATATTAATTTTTTAGTGTTCTTCAAATTTTTCAAATTTTCAAAAATTCAATTCTCAGTCGATTTTCAACTTTTTAATAATTTTCTTTCTTTATAAAATTGCGCTTTGGTATTCCTTTAAAACAGTTTAATAATAAATAGTAGCTCTTATACAACTTTATAGTTTAATTTCTTAATTTCTTCGCTATTTTACGGTGCCTGCAGGAATTATCGCGGCAATCCACTTTAAATAATTTTTTCTCTATTTCTACCTGGTAGATTTCTCTTTTTATTATTTTATGTGATAGATCTTTTAGTTTTTCAATTTCGTTTCTTTAAACTTTTCTCGTAAACTCTTTGTTGTCCTATAAAATCAACCTTTCACCTAATATTAAAATTTAATCGTAATTTCTTTATTTCTTCGCCATTAATTGCTCTAAAAATCATAAATTATCATCGTATGTAGTAGTTAATCTGTGTATTTTATATTATAAGTTTTATAGCGATTACTTGTGTACTTTAGAAAATATTAATAATTGAAAATGGTTCCCCGTTCACCAGTTAAAAACCGCCTGCGCTCTGCTAAACCAGATCACCAGAATGATGAGCAGGAACAACAGCAGGATGCTCACCAGGGGCAGCCGCTGGCCTCTCAGAACCAGCAGCAGGCTTCTCAAGAGCAATCGGAGACTGAACACATCGATGAGCAAGAACCCGCTGTAGCGAATACAAGCGAAGTAAGTCTCATTGATATGGACCTGCCAAAGCTGAATACTCACGTTATGGACGCGACCTTCACGCTTGGACATGCAGTAGCGACAGCGACAGAAACAAACAAAAAGCTCACCAGCACTCATAGGCCTGCGGTCGCTTTTAACATCGACAGCTCCGGCGATATGGAGCCACTTCAACTCAGCCAAGAAACACCGGTAATTTTAAATAAAGAAACCACGAAACCGAAAGATCGGTCTGACCACAGCCAGAACGATGTGTTTGCTTATCTGCGAGACATACAGACCAAACCGCAGCAGCAGCAGCGGCTGCAATCGCAACTACAATCGCAGCCGCAGCCACAGTCGCAGCTTCAGACGCAATCGCAAAACCCGGCACAGACCACCAAAGCTAAAGTAAAGACCTCTAAAAAACTTAAGCCCGAAGACGTGGTTGAAATCGGTGCATATGCATCCGATATCACCGACATTGACTCGTTTTTCTCCGTAGTTGGTCACTTAGCCAAATTTACTGAAAAGGCGGTTAACGAGGAGAAAAGCGTCAATAGAGCCAACAAGGACGCTATCACCAGAGCATCCTTTGAAATAATAAAGGCCCTAGATAAAGGTCGACACATCCTGAAATATGATGTGCAACCCTCAAAAATTAGAGAAATCAGGCAGGTGCTCGAGGAGGCCAGAAGTCCTCCACCCGCACGGACTCAGTTTAGGATGTCAGATAGTCACACAACAATACCGCCCATAAGTGCAGAAATCAGTGAAGGGCTGAACAGGACATGCATGACTGGAGTTACAGAGTCCCTGACCGGCATTTCACAAAGACTTTGTGAGCTGCCGAAAAGAACAGAAATGGCCCAACTCATCAAAGACACCGTTCAACAAGAACTTGGAGAGATAAAAACAATTTTACATAATCTCCGCAAACACGAACACACAGACAGAAGTCGTACTTCAAGTCAGAAGCAATGCCCCGTCACATCCAATTTCAATGACGAGATTATGATAGAGGATGGAGAGGGAGATTTCACTCCGGTCCTCTCAAAGAAAGATAGAAGGAGGCGCGCGCAGGGGCTACGTACGGAAACTGCACCTGGGCCAATTGACTCTACCACCCGGGCGAGATACACCGTAATGATAGAGTCAATTGATCCCAGACATAACGGAGAGGAAATAGTAAAGGAGATAAAAAATAAGGTTGATGTTGTGGAGATGGGCATAGAAGTTAACAATGTTCGTGTCACTAAACAACAGAAAGTTGCCGTAATATGCAACTCAGAAAAGGACCGCGCAAAGTACGCCGAAGCTGTGAAAACGCACACCGAGAGACTCACAGTGACTACTCCACAATTGCGTAAACCCCTGCTACGACTCATAGGTGTTACACCTGATGTAACAAATGAGAAAGTGGCAGAGGCCGTAGTGAAACAAAATGAGAGTCTAATAGGTAATATCCCACAGGCAGAACGGCAGGTCAGAGTTGTTCGACGAAATAGGGGTAGAACCACCGCGACCAATAATTTGGTCATCGAAGTTAGCCCCTCAATGTGGGCCACTCTCAAAGACCGTAAGATCCGAATTGGGTACCAGATTATACCGGTGTATGATCAGTCACCCATTGTACAATGTTTCCGATGCCAGGAGTACGGCCACAGGGCACCAAACTGCCTAAACAAAAACGTCTGCGGCTACTGCACTCTAGACCATGACACACGCAGTTGTCTACAAAGGCCGAACGCATCACCCTGCTGCGCCAACTGTAAAAAACAGGGCGTAGTACACGATCATCCAGCGTATAGCACTGACTGCCCAGAATGGCAGAAGTGGGACCGGATAGCTCGGCTATCGGTCCAGTATTGCTAAGGGCAGCCAGATGCAACATCAAAGATTAAATAATTCACAGAATGACACTGGACGACCTAATATGCTCCGTGGTTATAATACACCTAGACTTGCATGTGATAATAACACCCTTTCTGTTGTGCAAGCAAACTTAGCCCGTAATCAGCATGCTTCTGAGGAAATAGTACGATGCGCATTAGAGGACAAATACGACATAATTTTTATTACTGAACCATACGTTGGTAGAGGCACTAAAATGAAACCAGTAACTGATTATGACCTATTTCAACAATCCGACATGACAAGCACCAATCCAACCAAGGCATGTATTGCAGTAAAACGTAAACTGGGTACATGCCTTGCAATGACGCAGCATATAACCACAAACTTAGTCACCATACAGTTATGCCTGAGGAACAACCAAAAAATATATCTAACATCTGTATATGTAGAGCCTAAAGAAGATCCCTTACATACATTGAAGAATTTGGAAAACATCATTCAACTTTATAAAAACCAAATGCATATTGTCTGTGGTGACTTAAATGGGTGGCACACATCATGGGGCTCAACAAAGAACAATGACAGAGGCAGGCTTATTTATGACATTGCTCTAAATAACGACTTTGTTACATGCAACTTCGGCGCAGAACCTACTTTTGAAGCAACAACACATAGCAGAATAAGAACATCAGTGATCGATCTAACTATGGTTTCTGCAACTTTCGCAGATAAAATTGAAGAATGGAAAGTTAACCATGCTATCACACCCTCCTCAGATCACCATGCCATCCAATTTAAAATAAATCTTAACAGTAATAAGGTCAAAAAGAAAACATCTACAACCACTTTTAAATATAACACTAGTCAGGCCGATTGGAATGAATTCGAAACCATCTTAAAAGAAAATATAACTACATCTGGCTATGACACTACTGACATTGATAACTTAAACCCTAATCAATTAGATACATATATAAGCAGCATAACCAATGTCATTACTAATACATGTAACAATGTTTTTAGGAGAAATACGCCTTTAACAAGAATACCTTGGTGGACCCCAGAATTGACTATATTAAAGAAAAAGGTAATACATTTGCACCACCGATTACAGGATTTGAAGAGGGGAAATAAGGACTTGACTGGGATTATTGCAGAACTCAATGAGGCCCGTGATGAATACGCCCAAAAAATGCGAGATACATCCACCAAAGCCTTCAGAGAGTTCTGCAATAAGCAAGGGAAAGACGACGTCTGGTCAGTCACTAACAGGCTCCTTAAATGCAAACCCCCGCCGCTACCGCCTGCCACGTTAAGAATTGAAGGAGACCGTTACACAACTTCTGCGATTGACACAGCGGAGAAACTTACCACCAAATTCTTCCCCGATGACGACCCAAGTGAAGACACACCCTGCCACACTCTGGTCCGAAAATACACTCAAGTTAACAACAACCAATACGTAGATAATAATGAAAAGCCATTTACTATCGCCGAAATTAAAGAAGCAATTAAATATATGTCACCTAAAAAAGCTCCAGGCTTAGACCACTTAACCGCAGATATCTGCAAACATTTCACAGAGATATATCCCGAATTAACGACTAAAATATATAATAGATGCCTTACGACTAATTACTTTCCCACTGCCTGGAAATGCGCCTACATAAAAACAATACCTAAACCTAATAAAGACAATTACAACTGTATATCTTCCTATCGGCCTATTGGGCTGATAAACGTTTTCGGTAAAATACTAGAAAAATTAATAGCGAAACGTCTAACATACCACATGCAAAAGACTTCTGCATGCAGTGATCATCAGTACGGTTTTAAGGAGCAACGCTCAACCACTGATGCACTGCATAAAGCAATAAATATTATCAGAGAGGCTAAGGCAGAAAAGAAGCTGGTACTGGTCATATCACTGGACATTCAAGGAGCGTTTGATCATGCTTGGTGGCCAGCCCTGTTAAAACGGCTAAAACAAACAAAATGTCCTGCAAACATATATCACATCATACAGAGCTATCTGACTAATCGCACTGTAACCCTTAATTATGCAGACGCATCGATTAGTAAAGCACAGACCAGAGGTTGCGTCCAAGGGTCAGTCCTTGGACCCATCTTTTGGAATACGATAATAGATTCGCTACTGGTTCAGAGTCTGCCACCGGGAAATTACATGCAGGCCTACGCTGACGATGTGTTGCTTATATGTACTGGGGAAGACCTCATGCAGTTAGAGCGTAACGCCAATTCAGTGCTCGAAGGAGTATATAAATGGGGCATTGATAACAAATTAGCTTTTGGACCCCAGAAAACTAAAATGCTTACACCAACCCCCAAGGCCAAGGCTGCAAAGGTCCAAATGAATGGTATAAACATAAAATTTGACACTAAATTTAAACTACTAGGCGTGATAATAGATGAACACCTAACTTTTGTTGACCACAGCGAATATATCATCAAAAAGGCGCACTCCATATACAAGAAGCTCTGTATCTATATTAAGCCAACTTGGGGGATCCACGCTGGAAATGTGAACACCATCTACAGGCAGGTAATTGAACCGATAGTTACCTATGCGGCAGAGATATGGCACCCCGCTGTAAAGTACAAAAAGGTCATTGGTTCATTACTTAGCCTCCAGCGTGGTTTCGCAATAAAGATGGTCCATGGTTTCAGGACATTACCGACTGTAGCATCTATTGCACTGGCCGGGTTGACACCCCTTCACCTAAAAGTCCAAGAGGTTGCCTCGACGGAAAAGGTGAAGCGCACACAGATAACTGAGTACTTGCCAAACGATATAAAGTACGATAAAAGGGTCTCCGTTACCGAATTGCTACATCCCGCGGATAGAATAGACATTACCTTCAAAGAAGTTTTTAATCAGGAACAACTTGACCTATACTATGAAGATAATGAAATGCACAGGGTCTTCACTGACGGAAGTAGGCACGACGGGTTGGTCGGTGCGGCTGTTGTGATTGACTACCCTGATGGTAGGAGTTTAATGAAGAAACTCAAGTTACACAGCAGCTGCACTGTATTCCAGGCCGAGTGCTTAGCAGTAGAAAGTGCTTGTAGAGAGTGCATTCAACAAGAATTACCAAAGGTCGCTGTTTTCTCGGACTCCAAAGCTGCACTGATGGAAATCTCTAATCGTAGCAGTACAAACAGCATTGTGAACAGAATTCATAAGTTATTATATAATATCAGGGAGTCTGGGAAAACAGCGATACAATTCTGCTGGATTAAGGCGCATGTTGGCCTGATCGGGAACGAAAGGGCTGACATGGCGGCCAAAGCTGCAGCAGCATTACATAAGTCACCAGATTACGATCTTTTCCCGCTGTCGTATCACAAAATCAACCATAAGAAATACATTTTCGAGATGCACAGCAAATGGTATGAGGACAGCACGACTGGCAGACACATGAAAAAGTACTTACCTAGCATCGAAACAATCAGAAAGCTGCGTGGCTCTATGTCAGTCAGTTTTCAGTTGACTCAAATACTCACGGGGCATGGCTATCATAAAACATACCTACACCGCTTCAAGATATCAGATGACAACCGATGCCCCTGTGACAATACTACCTGTCAAACTATTGACCATCTATTAACACAGTGCCCGTATTATGACCGAGCTCGTATTGAGCACGAAATAATATGCCAAAATATTAATATAGATCCTTATGACATCAATAGTATAATAACTAAGGAAACATCTATAGAATCATTCAATAAATTCATAAATAAAATCATAAACAGTTTAAAGAAATTCAATAATACTTAAATTTAACTATAAATTCATAGTACAAATATAACAGTTTAAACAATGTATAAAGATTAAAAAATTATAGATAAAACTTAAAAACCATAGTTCTAATTATAAAAATATATCATTTAAAATAAACTTGAAATAATGTCGCCCGTATCCTTTGCGGGGATATTATATTCAAGATCAAAAGTAATGCGATGCCGGGTCTCAAATTAGTTGAGCCCCGGTGCCCACGCATAAGATTAATAGAAATGTCAGAATTATAGCCGCAGGGGGAATGGTCGCCCGTATTGATAGCGAGGGCCATTCTCCCATAATAACATAGTATCTCAAAAAAAAAAAAAAAAAAAAAAACCTAACCTAACCTAACCTAACCTAACCTAACCTAACCTAACCTAACCTAACCTAACCTAACCTAACCTAACCTAACCTAACCTAACCTAACCTAACCTAACCTAACCTAACCTAACCTAACCTAACCTAACCTAACCTAACCTAACCTAACCTAACCTAACCTAACCTAACCTAACCTAACCTAACCTAACCTAACCTAACCTAACCTAACCTAACCTAACCTAACCTAACCTAACCTAACCTAACCTAACCTAACCTAACCTAACCTAACCTAACCTAACCTAACCAACCTAACCTAACCTAACCTAACCTAACCCATATAGTACTCGAATTAATTCATTTTTAGCACAATTTTAGTACTCGACGAGCCCGATTTTTTGATACATTACTTATTTTCATAGTCCTTCTAGTTCCATAAATATTCTAATTTTAACTTCTTTTCAAAAACTGACTTTTTCAAAAATTCATATCTCAGCCATTTTTCAACTTTTCATAATTTTTCTTGTTCATAAAAATCCCTTTTTGTTATTCCTAAATAACTGCATTCTAAAAATAGACTCTTCTTATACAACTACACTTAGAAATATCTAACTTTCTATACTTTTTAATTGCACCTGCCAAAAACCTACAGGCAATCTACATTTACATTAATATCTCTGAAACCACCCTATAGATTTTTCTAGTTTTTATTTTTTCTAGTAAAGTAAATTTTTTCCATTTATTCTTGTCTTATATACAACTTTGTATCTCTTACAGTTTTTTGCATAACTTCAAAGTTTCTTTCCGTCGTATTTTAACCTAACTTTTTCACTTATTTCAATAGTTTGTTTAGCGAATCTTATCTTAAAATTTTGAAACTTAGCATAAATTTAAAGCTCAAGAAGCCCTATTTTTTGGTACTATTTATTAGTCTGTACGGTTCTTGGTTCTGGAGATATTTAATTTTTAGTAGTCTTATAATTTTCTTAGTTTTTAAAAATTCGTAACTCGTCCGTTTTCTCACTTTTTTATAATCTTACTTTACAATAAAATTTGCCTTAGTCATTCCTATAATTCTTTATCATAATATCAAATAGTTTTCTTAGAACTTCATAGACTAATTTTAAAATTCCCTCGATTTTTTGCGGTGCCTGTAAGAAATATAACGGCAATCGTTTTAAACCAAATTTTCTCCATTTTTAGCTGGTAGATTTCTCTTGTTTCAAAATTGTCTGATAGATTTTATAGTTTTCAACATTTTATTAAAAAATTCATCTCAAAAACCTTTCCTTGAGCTTCAAAATAAAACATTTATTTTAAAATTTAATTTATCTGTAACTTCGCTAATTTTCATCCGAAAAATCTCAAATTTTGTATGTTAGTAGCACTCTAGTATTTAAATTTTTCAGTATTAAACTTGTGTTGATATCTCTTCTAGATCATAAATTATAATTTTCTTTTTATCTGTATTTTTTGCAACCGAGAATAATGTTCCACACACCTCCCAACTCGCCTAAAAAAGCGCGATCTGCTCCTGCGGAGCAAACACAAACAGTAGAAAATAAGGAAGTGGCAAATAATGAACAGTGCCCCACCCTCCTCATCGACTTTGACTCAGAATCGGAAACGAATAATAGGCAAAACAAAACTTTCGTGGTAACGCGTGCGGAGATTCATGAGCAAACGCATACGGCTCATGCATCAACGCCGCTGCCTGCACCAGGACCGGCGGCCTCGAGGGTGGAACCGGATACCCCGACAGTGGTACCGGATGCCCCAATCACCACCGAGTCCTTTGAAATGGAAAGACTTTTTATGAGCAGTGAGTCTGTTATCAGCCCAAGCACACGGAACTCTAGTGGCAGGCTCAGGACCATGATCAAACAAAAAGCGGAAAAAATATATAGTATTTTCAAACAAAACAGAAGCGTCACAAAAGGCAACAAAATTGAAATAATCGACTGCGTCAAGGAAATACAAGAAATTGTTGATAGATACAGCCAGGAATGCGAACTACTGAGCGCAAAACGCCTAGCAGTATCTACCACTACTGGAAAGACTGACTGGCCTTCAAAATCGGCAATGAGAAGCTTCGCCACACAGACGGACGTAAACGTTAGCGAGGACATAGCGGCATTTACGGGCATTTCTACGAATACTGACCTCAAAACAGAAATCAAAGGGGTTCAGGCAGAAATTGAAAAGCTCGTTGATGAGCAAAAGAAAATCAATGAGCTAGTAGTATTTTGCCTAACACGCCCGATAGATGATGAGAATGAGGAAGAAAACAACGATGGCTTCACCGAAGTTCTCAGCAAGAAAGCAAAGAAGAAGAGAGCTCGCGCAGAAACGAGCATAGAAGCTAGAGCTGAGACATCGGGTGCAACATCTTCTGGCTTTACAACAACAAGAAAGTCTGCCGCAATCCCAAAAAATCGAAATGTCAATCAAACCACCCAGAACACCAATTATGCTGTTATCCTGGAAACGTTGGATCCTCGAAAGGAGAGCAAGGACGCCATGAATGAAGTGCAGGAGAAGGTAGACTTAGTAGAGCTGGGTGTTGGCATAAAGAGCGTACGTCACACCAAGAATAATAAAGTAGTAATTAATTGCGAGACGGAAAACGACAGGACCACACTTAGCTCAGCTATCAAGCACAATACTACAGGAGTCACAGTCGGAGTCCCGAAACTACGCAACCCCTGCATAAAACTCCTGGGCGTAATAAATGACAACGCAAACGAACGAATAGTTGACGCGATTATAAAGCAGAACCACAGAATTATGGACTGTGTTAGCGCAGAAAGTAAACAAGTTAAATACATACGCAGTATCAAAGGGCGCAATGACTCGATAAAAAATGTAGTGGTCGAAGTTAGTCCACAATTGTACAAGCAAATGCTTTTACAAAAAATTAAGGTCGGCTATCAGTCGGTCCTCGCGGTTGACCAATCGCCGATTATGCAATGCTTCAAGTGCATGGGTTACGGCCATCGCGCGGCTAATTGTACATCTAGCAGTAAATGCGGTTTCTGCGCTGATGCGCATGATACCCGTAACTGCCCACGAAGCTCAACAGTTCCTTGCTGCACCAACTGCCAGGGCCAGGACAAAGAATATAATCACCCTGCGTTCAGCCAAAAATGTCCGGACTGGATCAAGTGGGATCGCATAGCCAGGATCTCTGTCCGTTATTCCTAAGGGCGTCCCAACAGTAAACACTAACAGAAAACAATACATTAATATCGTTCAGTGTAATTTAGGTCGTGGTAATAATGCCTTTCAAGAATTGGCACAATGTGCTAGAGACAATGAATACGACATAATTTGCATATCAGAACCGTTCATTAGTAAGAATAAAACATCAGTTCAGAGTATTGACGGGTATGACCTGTATCAACATAACGATATTACTTGCAGAAACAAAGCATGCGTTGCTGTAAAGAAAAAGCTCGTAAACTATATCGGGCTAACTCAATACGATACCACGAACTTTATTGCCGTCGAAATTACGATTGACAATAACAGGAAATTACTGATCTCCTCTGTCTATATAGAGCCGGGTGAGGATCCTTCACATACGATGATGCACTTGGGCCAATTCCTCCATCAGTATGCTAATAGAGAGCACATCGTGTGTGGGGATCTTAACGGGTGGCACACCACATGGGGATCTGTAAGAAACAACGATAGAGGGAGGGAAATACATGACTTGGCTATCAACTTTGATTTAATTAGTTGCAATATAGGTAACGAACCAACGTTTGAGACAGAAATAAATAAACACGGCCAAATCAGGCATTCCATAGTCGATCTCACCCTGGCTACTCCATGCACAGCAAACAATATCTTTGATTGGAAGGTCAATAAAGAAATCATTCCATCGTCTGACCATCATGGAATTGAATTTAAAATCAAATCGAATAACATACGTAACAATAAGAAGAAATCTACATCAACATACAAATATCAAACTGACAAAACAAATTGGGACAACTTCAAAACTAAACTTAAAGAAAATGTTGATGCTAGCAATATACTTAGAACTGACATAGACGAACTGGACAAAAATGGACTTGACAACTATATAAACGAAATGACCAATGTGATATTAAAAACTTGTGACACAACGCTTACTCTTAAAAAACCCCAACAAAAGATTCCATGGTGGACACAAGAATTGACTGAATTAAAGAGAAAGGTTATATCACTGCACCATCGCCTACAAGACCTCAAACGGGGTAAAAAAGACATTACTAACATCTTAAATGAACTCCACGATGCAAGAGCAGAGTACTCCAACAAAATAAGAACAACGTCGTCAGATCACTTTAGAGAATTTTGCAGTCGCCAGGGAAGGGATGACGTATGGTCTGTTACTAACCGCCTTCTTAAGAGCTCACCGCAACCGCAACCGGCTGCTACACTAAAAACAGATAACGGTACATACACGACGTCTATCCTTGATACTGCAGAAAAGCTCGCCGCAAAGTTCTTCCCAGAAGACACCGCTGCTGACGATACTCTACACCATCTGCAAATAAGAGAAACAGTTGCCAATAATATAGTAAATAACGAACCTGCAATAGGAAATAATGAGCCGCAATTTACCACGCAAGAAGTGTTGGACATAATAAAAAACATGAGCCCTAAAAGGGCACCAGGAATAGACCACCTCACTGCGGACATCTGCAAGCAATCTATCGAATGCTACCCTGAAACTATAACCAAATTATACAATAGATGCCTAACGCTCGAGTATTTTCCTGCCTCCTGGAAGACTGCATACATAAGAACAATCCCAAAACCGAATAAAACAAATTACAAAGAAACATCTGCTTACCGACCCATTGGCTTAATAAATGTTTTTGGAAAGATACTCGAGAAACTCATATCCACAAGACTCACCTACTATATGCAAATTAACCATGCTTGCAGTAATAAACAATATGGTTTCAGAGAACAGCGTTCCACCACGGATGCCCTCAATGATGCCATCAATAAACTAAAGCAATGCAAAAACAATAATCGACTTGTAGTTGCCATATCGCTCGACATTGCAGGAGCTTTTGACAATGCCTGGTGGCCTGCATTGATTAAGAGACTCTCTGATATAAATTGTCCACATAACTTACTAAAAATAATCTGCAGTTACCTTACTGATCGCAAGATAATATTAAATTACTCCGACGTTACAGTGACAAAAGAGCAGACCAGAGGATGTGTCCAAGGCTCTGTACTGGGACCCATCTTCTGGAATGCTATTGTTGACACCCTATTAGAGAAAGACCTGACGGATGGCAATTATGTCCAAGCCTACGCTGACGATATTTTGCTGATCTGCTCAGGCATGAACACTGAAGAAATCGAACGTAATGCTAATAACTTATTAAAAACTGTCTTCGAATGGGGCACAAATAATAAATTAAAGTTCGGCCCCCAAAAAACTAAGATGATTGCCTACACACCGAAGGCTAAAGCCGCTAAGATTTATATGGATAATGTACTCATACCCTTTGATACACATTTCAAACTGCTAGGTGTCATTGTCGATGAGCACCTGAAATTTATCCGTCATACGGAGTACATAATTAAAAAGGCGCAAGCTATATATAAGAGACTATGCATATTTGTTAAGCCCACATGGGGGGTTCATGCGGCAAATATTAACACAATTTATAGGCAAGTAATAGAGCCAATTATAACATATGCAGCCGAAATTTGGGGGCAGGCAACCAATTATAAGAAAGTATGCACTTCTTTGCTTAGCCTCCAGCGCGGTTTCGCAATTAAAATCCTTCATGGATTTCGTACGTTGCCCACAATTCCTTCAATCGCGCTGGCGGGACTGACACCTCTACCTGATAAGGTACGTGAAGTTGCATCAATTGAGCGTGTTAAGAGATCCTTAGTCACCGAATACCTACCACATGATATACTTTACGACAAGAGAGTGCCAGTTACTGATCTATTACATCCCATCGCACGCCCACAAATTGAACTGAAAGACATAAATAACATTAATGACCTAGAACCTTACTACTCCACTGAAATGCACCGAATTTACACTGATGGTAGTAAGCACGATGGAGTAGTGGGGGCTGCTGTTGTAATACATTTTCCGGATGGCCGTAGCTTAACTAAAAAGCTGAAATTACATAACTGTTGTACTGTGTTCCAGGCCGAGTGCTTGGCTATTAAAGAGGCATGCAACATGTGTCACGCACTCGGACTGGAACAAGCTACCATCTTTTCAGATTCAAAGGCCGCGTTACATGAATTATCGAACCGTAGCAGCACTAACGCAACAATAAATAGTGCACATAAGAGCATTGTAGCCATCAGGGAGCAGGGACGAACCATTCAGTTCTGCTGGATTAAGGCGCATGCTGGCCTCCTCGGTAACGAGGAGGCAGACATGACTGCCAAAGCCGCTGCCTCCCAACATAAAATCCCAGACTATACAAAGTTCCCTCTGTCATATCACAAACGAAACTTTCGAATAGATGCAGCCAAAAATACAGACATAATATATCAAACCAGCACAACCGGAGCACACTTAAAACAATGGCTACCCACCCTAGAAAATATAAACAAATTCAGGCAATATTTTGAACTGACCTTTGAAATGACCCAAATGCTCACTGGTCATGGATACAATAAAACTTATTTAAAAAGGTTCCACATAATAGACTCCAATGAGTGCCCATGTGACGACGTCACTCCGCAAACCATGAGACATCTCCTGGAACATTGCCCGAGGTACCAGAAATCACGTATAGAACACGAAACACTCTGCAATATTAACAACATACAGCCTTACCAAATAGAACAGATAATAAATAAAGAAACAACAATTGACTCGTTTAAAAATCATATTAATTACATAGTAAATACACTCAAAAAGTTCAATAACACGTAAATTTAAGCTTTAAAGTATAACATTAAATCAACAAACCTGCTTAATAATTTATCACAAATGAAAAACTCGTATTAATAGTAAAAATAACATTGATTAGATTAAATCCTTATTAATAGTAATAAATAACATTGATTAAAGGTTACCCGTATCAATAGCGGGAACCTAAACATCCAGTTAAAGTCCAACGGTCGCCCGTATCCCTTGCGAGGGCCATTGGAACTATTCCAAGTTTTAACTTTAAAAAAAAAAAAAAACCTAACCTAACCTAACCTAACCTAACCTAACCTAACCTAACCTAACCTAACCTAACCTAACCTAACCTAACCTAACCTAACCTAACCTAACCTAACCTAACCTAACCTAACCTAACCTAACCTAACCTAACCTAACCTAACCTAACCTAACCTAACCTAACCTAACCTAACCAAGCTCTTTTAAAAGTGACCAAATAGTACCCGAATTAATTCATTTTTAGCACAATTTTAGTACTCGATGAGCCCGATTTTTTGATATATTACTCATTTTCATAGTCCGTCTAGTTCCATAAATATTCCAATTTTAACTTCTTTTCAAAATCTTACTTTTTCAAAAATTCATATCTCAGCCATTTTTCAACTTTTCATAATTTTTTTTTGATCATAAAAATCACTTTTTGTAATTCCTAAATAACTGCATTCTAAAAATAGACTCTTCTTATACAACTACACTTAGAAATATTCAACTTTCTATACTTTTTAATTGCACCTGCCAAAAACCTACAGGCAATCTACATTTACATTAATATCTCTGTATCCATCCGATAGATTTTTCTAGTTTTTATTTTATCTAGTAGAGTGAATTTTTTCCATCTATTCTTGTCTCATATACAACTTCGTATCTCTTTCAGTTTTTCTAATAACTTCTAAGTTCACTTCCGTCGTCTTCTGACCTAACTTTTACACATTTTTCAATTATTTGTTCAACGAAACTTATCTTAAAATTTTCAAACTCAATATAATTTTAAAGCTAACTAAGCCCTATTTTTTGGTACCACTTTTATTTCCTTAGCCCTTCTGGTTACCGAGATATTAATTTTTTTAGTGTTCTTCAAATTTTTCAAATTTTCAAAAATTCAATTCTCAGTCGATTTTCAACTTTTTAATAATTTTCTTTCTTTATAAAATTGCGCTTTGGTATTCCTTTAAAACAGTTTAATAATAAATAGTAGCTTTTATACAACTTTATAGTTTAATTTCTTAATTTCTTCGCTATTTTACGGTGCCTGCAGGAATTATCGCGGCAATCCACTTTAAATAATTTTTTCTCTATTTCTACCTGGTAGATTTCTCTTTTTATTATTTTATGTGATAGATCATTTAGTTTCTCAATTTCGTTTCTTTAAACTTTTCTCGTAAACTCTTTGTTGTCCTATAAAATCAACCTTTCACCTAATATTAAAAATTTAATCGTAATTTCTTTATTTCTTCGCCATTAATTGCTCTAAAAATCAGAAATTAGCATTGTATGTAGTAGTTAATCTGTGTATTTTATATTATAAGTTTTATAGCGATTACTTGTGTACTTTAGAAAATATTAATAATTGAAAATGGTTCCCCGTTCACCAGTTAAAAACCGCCTGCGCTCTGCTAAACCAGAGCACCAGAATGATGAGCAGGAACAACAGCAGGATGCTCACCAGGGGCAGCCGCTGGCCTCTCAGAACCAGCAGCAGGCCTCTCAAGAGCAATCGGAGACTGAACACATCGATGAGCAAGAACCCGCTGTAGCGAATACAAGCGAAGTAAGTCTCATTGATATGGACCTGCCAAAGCTGAATACTCACGTTATGGACGCGACCTTCACGCTTGGACATGCAGTAGCGACAGCGACAGAAACAAACAAAAAGCTCACCAGCACTCATAGGCCCGCGGTCGCTTTTAACATCGACAGCTCCGGCGATATGGAGCCACTTCAACTCAGCCAAGAAACACCGGTAATTTTAAATAAAGAAACCACGACACCGAAAGATCGGTCTGACCACAGCCAGAACGATGTGTTTGCTTATCTGCGAGACATACAGACCAAACCGCAGCAGCAGCAGCGGCTGCAATCGCAACTACAATCGCAGCCGCAGCCACAGTCGCAGCTTCAGACGCAATCGCAGCTTCAGACGCAATCGCAAAACCCGGCACAGACCACCAAAGCTAAAGTAAAGACCTCTAAAAAACTTAAGCCCGAAGACGTGGTTGAAATCGGTGCATATGCATCCGATATCACCGACATTGACTCGTTTTTCTCCGTAGTTGGTCACTTAGCCAAATTTACTGAAAAGGCGGTTAACGAGGAGAAAAGCGTCAATAGAGCCAACAAGGACGCTATCACCAGAGCATCCTTTGAAATAATAAAGGCCCTAGACAAAGGTCGACACATCCTGAAATATGATGTGCAACCCTCAAAAATTAGAGAAATCAGGCAGGTGCTCGAGGAGGCCAGAAGTCCTCCACCCGCACGGACTCAGTTTAGGATGTCAGATAGTCACACAACAATACCGCCCATAAGTGCAGAAATCAGTGATGCGGAGGGATACAGCAGGACAAACAGGATTGGAGTCACTGACCCCCTGCATGGAATCTCCCAGAAATTGGACGACCTACCAAAGAAAATAGAAATGGTTCAAATAATTAAAGAGGCCGTACAGCACGAACTGATGGAAATAAAAACTCATCTACAAAACCTCCCGGCCCGTGCTGAAATCGACAAGCTCACTTACGAACAGAAAGGGCTAAATGACCTGGTAGTGGCGGCACTGACACGACCAACTGAAGAAGAAGACGAAGAGAATGAACACAATGAAATCGATGGCGGGGATTTCGTCGAGGTCGTCAGTAAAAACGCAAGAAAGAAGACCCGAGCGCTAGCTAAAGCGCAAAATAGAGCTGTGACCTCGGCTGCGACCCCCGTTGTCGTGACACAGAAGGCATATGCCACACCTAAAACAACGACCAGAGAAAGAAACAAGAATAGCACTGTGAACACTAGTTACGCAGTAATACTAGAGTCACTGGACCCTCGCAAAGAAGGAAAGGAGGCATTGCAAGAGGTTCAGAAGAAGGTTGACCTGGTGGAGCTGGGCGTAGGAATCAAGGGCCTGCGCCACACCAGGACCAATAAAGTTGTTATAAATTGCGAGACTGAGGAAGACAGAGTCTTACTCAGCTCTGCCATTAAAGAAAAAACCACAGGGGTTACAGTTGGAGTCCCACGACTTCGCAATCCCTGTGTTAAACTAATCGGCGTAATCAAAGATAATGCATGTGAACGCATAGTGGACGCATTGATAAAACAAAACCCCAGAATAATGGACGGCATTTGCGAAGAAGACAGGCATGCAAGATACATACGCAGTGTTAAAGGGCGAAATGACCTACTAAGAAATGTCGTGGTAGAAGTTAGTCCACAGCTGTATAACCGGATGATTGAACAGAAAGTTAAAATAGGCTATCAATCGGTCCCCGTGATGGACCAATCACCAGTCATACAATGCTATAACTGCATGGGTTTCGGTCACCGCGCAGCCAACTGCACAGTAAGTACCAAATGCGGGCGCTGTGCAGAGGAACACGCCACACGCAGCTGTCCTAAAACTTCCTCGGAGTTATGCTGCACAAATTGTCGTGGAAACAACAGCGATCATAGCCATCCTGCATTTAGCCAAGATTGCCCGGAGTGGATTAAGTGGGACCGGATAGCGAGAATGTCAATCCGGTACTGCTAAGGGCCTCCCTGCAGGAAACACAAAAGGCAACCAACACATATCAGTAATGCAGTGTAATCTGGGTAAAGGTTACAACGCTATGCAAGAGATGTTGCAAAGTATTAGAGATAATGAGTTCGACGTTATCTGTGTATCTGAACCTTATGTTGGTAACAACAAAACATTAGTTAGCAGTGTTGATGGATATGATATCTATCAACACTCTGGCAATAATGTAAGAACGAAAGCGTGCATTGCAGTAAGGAAAAAGTTTGGCAGCTATATCGGACTTACTCAATATGCTACCACAAATTTTGTAGTCGTTGAATTAACACACGCCGAAAATAATAACAAAAAACTGCTGGTCTCCTCGATATATGTTGAACCTGGGGAGGATCCCTCGAGCACGATGATGCTTCTGGAGCAATTCCTCCAACAAAATGCAAATAGGGAGCACATTGTGTGCGGGGATTTCAATGGATGGCATACATCGTGGGGATCAGCTAGAAATAATGATCGAGGAAAAGCTGTGTACGATTTAGCTGTCCACTTTGACCTAATAAATTGTAACTTAGGTAATGAGCCTACATATGAGACTATCACGCATGACCAAACGCGATACTCTATAGTTGATCTCACCTTTGCAACCCCTTATACAGCTAACAACATCCTTAGCTGGAAAGTAAATAATGAATTCATACCCTCCTCGGACCATCATGGAATCGAATTTTTAATTAAATTAAAACAAACAAGAAACGGCAAGAAAAAGTCAACATCTACATACAAATATAATACCGATCGAACAAACTGGGACAATTTCAAAACCAAATTAAAAGATAATATAGAAAGAAGTAACTTACATGTAACAAATATCGACGAACTGGACACAGCAGGACTAGATGAATTCATAAAGACTTTGACTAACGTAATCCAAAAGACTTGTGACTCAACTCTGACACTAAAAGCACCTCATCAGACGATTCCTTGGTGGACTCAGGAGCTGTCTGCCATGAAGAAAAATGTTATATTTCTACATCACAGACTAAGTGATCTTAAACGCAGCAATAAAGATCTCACTCATATTCTAAAAGAACTTAGTGAAGCCAGAGGGGAGTATGCTAATAAAATTCGAACCACATCATCTGAGCACTTTAGGGACTTTTGCAATCGTCAAGGCAAGGATGATGTATGGTCCGTTACGAATCGCCTATTGAAAAGTGCGCCACAACCGCAGCCGCCTGCAACCTTGAAAAGAGAAAACGGTACTTACACCACGTCGATCCTGAACACCGCCGAAACCCTCGCTGAGAAGTTTTTCCCCGACGACTCCGAGGCTAATGACAGCCCACACCACCTGCAAATAAGAAATATAATCAATAATAACAATAACATACAACCAGAAATAGAAAATAACGAACAACCATTCACAATACATGAAATAACCGATATCGTCAAGTATATGAGCCCTAAAAAAGCACCCGGCACAGATAACCTAACAGCTGACATCTGTAAACATTTCATAGAATGCTACCCAGAAATCACAACTAAATTATACAATAGATGCCTGTCACTTAATTACTTTCCCACTTGCTGGAAAACGGCGTATATTAAAACAATACCGAAACCAAACAAAGTTTGCTATACAGAAATATCTGCGTACCGGCCTATTGGATTAATAAACGTATTTGGCAAAATCTTAGAAAAACTTATCGCATCACGTCTTACATATTATACGGTGACAAATAATGCTTGTAGCGATAAACAATTTGGATTTAAGCAGCAGCGCTCTACCACAGACGCTCTCAATAGCGCAGTTAACAAACTCAAAGACTTTAAAAACGCCAATAAGTTAGTTGTTGCTATCTCATTAGACATTGCTGGCGCCTTTGATAATGCCTGGTGGCCTGCTTTGTTGAAAAGACTGATAGATGTACAATGCCCCCATAATATAATTAGCATCATACGAAGCTACCTAACTGATCGAAGGATAATACTCAACTACTCAGACGCCTCTGTCACGAAAGTGCAAACCAGGGGATGTGTCCAAGGTTCAGTCCTTGGACCCATCTTCTGGAACACTATCGTTGACACGCTATTGGAACATAATCTGACAAACGACAATCATATCCAGGCATATGCAGACGATATCTTACTGATCTGCTCTGGTAATAATATACAGGAATTAGAAGAGAACGCCAATAGTCTATTAGATATTGTATTCAATTGGGGTATTAACAACAAATTAAAATTCGGGCCGGAGAAAACTAAAATGATCACGTATACACCCAAGGCAAAAGCAGCGAAAATATTTATGAATAATACACACATTCCTTTCGACAATCAGTTTAAACTCCTCGGAGTCATTATAGACCAGCACCTAAATTTTATTCAACACGCAGAATACACTATAAAAAAGGCACAAGCCATCTATAAAAGGTTATGTATATTTGTGAAACCTACCTGGGGCGTGCATGCTGCCAACATAAACACTATCTACAGGCAGGTGATCGAGCCCATCATCACCTATGCGGCCGAAATCTGGGGACAAGCTACCAATTACAAAAAGGTTTGCGATTCTCTTCTTAGACTACAACGCGGGTTTGCAATTAAAATACTTCATGGCTTCAGAACTCTTCCCACAATGCCTTCAATTGTGTTGGCGGGTCTAACACCCCTACCCGAAAAAGTTAAAGAAGTGGCGTCTACAGAAATGGTTAAACGTACGAAATTAACTAATTACCTGCCTAATGATATTCATTATGACAAACGTGCACCGGTCACTGAGTTGTTGCATCCTGCTCGGCGACCAATTATAGAATTACAAGACATTAATAACCTAAATGACCTCGAACCCTACTACTCCACCGATATGCACAGAATATACACAGACGGTAGCAAGCATGATGGAGTGGTGGGGGCCGCGGTCATTATCCACTACCCAGATGGTCGGTGTAAACGTAAAAAACTTAAGCTGCACAACAGCTGCACTGTGTTCCAGGCCGAGTGTTTGGCTATAGAAGAGGCATGCAACATGTGTCACGTACAGGGACTGGAACAAGCTACCATCTTTTCAGACTCAAAGGCCGCGTTGCATGAATTATCTAACCGAAACAGCACTAACGCAACAATAAATAGCGCACACAAGAGCATTGTAGCCATCAGAGAGCAGGGACGAACCATTCAGTTCTGCTGGATTAAGGCGCATGCTGGCCTCCTCGGTAACGAGGAGGCAGACATGACTGCCAAAGCCGCAGCTTCCCAACATAAAATTCCAGATTATGCAAAATTCCCCTTGTCATATCATAAACGAAACCTTCGAATGGATACAGCCAAAAATACAGACAGAACATATCAAACCAGCACAACCGGAGCACACTTAAAACAATGGCTACCCACCCTAGAACATATAAATAAATTTAGACAATATTTTGATCTTACCTTTGAAATGACCCAAATGCTCACTGGTCATGGGTTTAATAAAACATATTTAAAAAGATTTCATATCATAGACTCCAACGAGTGCCCATGTGACGACGTCACTCCGCAAACCATGAGACATCTCCTGGAACACTGCCCGAGGTACCAGAAATTGCGTATAGAACATGAAATACTCTGCAACATTAACAACATAGAGCCATATAATATAGAACAGATAATAAATAAAGAAACAACAATTGACTCGTTTAAAAATCATATTAATCACATAATAAACACACTAAAAAAGTTTAATAATACGTAAGTTTTAAAAATGTACAACAGTAAAGTAATATGCTTGCTTAATTCATAATAGTATTTATAATAAATGTAATATACTTCTTAATAGTAAAAATAACATTGACTACAATTCTTATTAACAGTTATAAATAGCATTGATTTAAGGTTACCCGTATCAATAGCGGGAACCTAAACATTCAGTAAAAGTCCAACGGTCGCCCGTATCCCTTGCGAGGGCCATTGGAACTATTCACAGCTTTCACTAAAAAAAAAAAAAAAAAAAAAACCTAACCTAACCTAACCTAACCTAACCTAACCTAACCTAACCTAACCTAACCTAACCTAACCTAACCTAACCTAACCTAACCTAACCTAACCTAACCTAACCTAACCTAACCTAACCTAACCTAACCTAACCTAACCTAACCTAACCTAACCTAACCTAACCTAACCTAACCTAACCTAACCTAACCTAACCTAACCTAACCTAACCTAACCTAACCTAACCTAACCTAACCTAACCTAACCTAACCTAACCTAACCTAACCTAACCTAACCTAACCAACCAACAAAAAACCAAACTAAACACTACCTGAATAAATTGATTTTTGGCACAATTTTAGTACTCAACGAGCCCGATTTTTTGATACTATACTTATTTTCATAGTCCTCCTGGTTCCGTAGATATTCAAATTTTCACTACTTTTCAAAATCTCACTTCTTCAAAAATTCGTAACTCAGTCATCTTTTCACTTTTCAATATTTTTTCCTTTCCTAAAAATCTCTTTTTGACATTTCTTAATAATTCAATACTAAAAATAATATATTCTCATACTTCACATAAAAATATCCAATTTTCTTCACTTTTTAATTGCACCTGCCAAAAAGCTACAAGCAATCTACATTTTTACTAATATCTCTGTATCCACCCAATAGATTTTTCTAGTTTTTATTTTATTAAGTAAAGTAAATTTTATTTATTCATTTTTGTTATATAAGTCAACCTCGTATCTCTTACGGTTTTTTGAATAACTTCGAAGTTCACTTCCGTCGGCTTCTGACCTAACTTTACCACACTTTTTAATAGTTTGTTAAACAAATTTTATTTAAAAATTCTGAAACTTAGTACATATTTAAAGTTCATTAAGCTCTATTTTTTGGTATCATTTCTATCTGCGTATTTTGTTTGGTTACGGAGATATTAAATTTTTAGTGTTCCTTTAATATTTCTTATTTTAAAAAATTCATAACTCACTCATTTTTCAAGTTTTTCATAGTTTTACTTCACAGTAAAATCTGTCTTTGTTGTATCTATAAAATAGTTTAATACATGTAAATAGTTTTCTTACATCTTCATAGTTTAAATTAATAATTTCTTCGAAATTTAGCGGTGCCTGCAAAAACCATAATAGCAATCATTCTAAAACTTATTTATCTTCATTTCCACTCGTTAGATTTCTCTTGTTTTAAATTCATTTGATAGATCTTTTTGTTTTTAACATTTTCTTTAGATAACCCTTTCTTAAAAACTCTTCGTTGCATTAAAATTAATATTTTTCTTAAAATTTAACCTATTTTGTAATCTCCTTATTTCTCGATATATATAATTACATTAGAAAATGAGTAGCGAAAGTGTAAATAGCCTCAACATGTCAGAGCAGTTTGACAATCTCTTCACCACACCGCCGGGCACACCTGCCCAGCGAGAACGTTCACCGTCGCCTATGCGTGACACTAACATCCATCCGGTGCTTGGATTGCTCGACGAGCTCGCTGGCGATCTCGAGTTCGAATCTAAACAGATACTCGAAAACCTCGAAACTACGACAACCCACCGCAGTATAACTGTTGAGAACAAGAGGCAAATTAAAATCGCCGCCAAAAATATCCCATCTATATTTGCGAGTTATGCAAAGCAGATGCGCGCACAAATCCGGGGCATCTTAACACAAACTCCTACACCTACCGACCGTTCGTCGAAAGGGGTTCAAACAGACCCTAATGTCACACTGCAAGATCAGCCTTCACTGTCGCCGCTGCTGCCGCCGTCGCCGCTGCTGCAGCCGGCGACAAAGAACGGTGGCTCGGCCCAATTGCTTGAAACATCGAATACTTCAAATGATTTGATTAATTTTGACTCCCTCGATGTAAATATAAACATACTGACAAGAGAGAAAGAAACGCAAACGAATGTCTTAGTGCCTCGTAATCTCATAGTGGAAATTAAAGATAGCGTTGAGGACTATCTGCGCAAAATTGAGGCGGAAATCCTAAATATTAACAGAAATCTTATTTCCGATCGCTCGCACAAAAGCGTTACGGTCGAGAACAAGAAGAATATACACACTTCGGGAAGAAAAATATCATCCATATCAAGTTATTGGGCCAAAGAGCATATAGAGAAGTGCAGCGGCTTAGCTAATACTACAATCACAACTGATAACGTCACCATTAATAACAATAACCTAACCACTACAACTCGCAAAGATAACCGCACCATCCAAACGCAGACGGACTTCATGCCCGCACAGCAGCTGCTAACAACACCGCCATCGCCACCACCGCTGCGGGTGCCGCTGCCGTTAACACCACCTAATATTGAAACGCTTATGAATAATATAAAAAATGACACAGCCAACCTAATAAAGAAGGAAATTTTGTCTCTCAAGCGTGACATACGTTCGTTGACCGAAAAACCCACTACAGCATCGACTAAAACTACATACGCTACCGTGACGGGTAGGTCCGCAATACAGGCGCCTGCTGCTGTATCTTCGGAACCTACACAGATGACCACGAATCCGGCGATTGTCATCACTTCTAAGAAGGCCGGCGAAGGTGCTGCCGAAACTTTACAGACATGGAGAAAAGTAGTCTCCTTCCGTGATACGGACTTTGCCCCAACCGCTACAAAGTTTATATCGAATGGCAAAGTCCGTATTGAATTTAACACAAAAGAACAGCGTGACATAGCGTTATCAAAGACTAACGACGTCAATGCGGAGGTTGCCGCTGAAGCTTCAAAGTCACTTCGCCCCATGATTACTTTAAAGGGTATATCCGAAGATGTTCCAACAAAGGATCTTGTTGACATTATAATAAGTCAAAATCAACCGCTCAAAAATGTAATTAATGAAAGCAATAAGATTTCATTCCACTATAAAAAAGGCAACAAAAATCCTCGTTTGTATAATGCTGTACTCATGACGACGCCATCCACTTTTAAGGCCTTTATTCAACTAGGTAAAATCAACATAGATCACCAACGGGTGCATGCAGAGGAGCACGTACCTATCTTGCATTGTTTTAAGTGCATGCAGTATGGCCATACGCGAAAGCATTGTAAGGCTACCACAACCATCTGTTCACATTGTGCATCGTCTGACCATGAATATAAATCATGCCCGAACCAAAAAGATCAGACCAAAACAAAGTGCCACAATTGTGATGCATTTAATAAACAAGTAACTGAGGACCAATACAAGCTAAACACAGCACATAGCGCAACATCAACTTTTTGCCCCCGAATGCGATCTATGTTACAGAGAATAAAATCGCGCATTGATTATCAATCTAATTAATATTTAACATATTAAAATTTCACTCAAATGTAACTTTAATCTTTAACGAATTATATAAGTTTGTAAACAGTAACTCTTTTGTGGTAATGGCTTATTGACGACAACACTTGTAACTTTAGTGTATCCTATCTGTAAAATATCTTTGTTATTGAAACTATTATTATTATTACACCATTTTGCTTTGCATGAGAACTGTAATATTGACTGGCTTACGCTGATCAATATTGCAGTTAATTGTTCATCACATATGTAACATATAAACACTAATTTTGTCAAAAGCTTAGAATTAAACTCTCTAATCTCTTGCAAGGGGGCGGTGGCCGAACGGCCACCCGCACTCACTGACTGTCGTGAGGTGGGTGGTCGGTCGGCACTTAGCGCCCCCCCTTAAAACTATCTATGCATCTATTTCTTTATCACATGAACACTAACTTATCAATTGAAATTACTCGCTTAGTAATATCCAATCTCTTGCAGGGGGACAGTGGCCGGGCGGCCGCCCGCACTCATTGTACTCTGTCATGGGGCGGGCGGTCGGGCGGCAGAACTTGTCCCCCCAAAACTTCTTTTTAGGATAGCTGGTCGCCCGTATTTCTAGCGAGGGCCAGTTATCCCTAAATTAAAATCAAACAAACACTCCAGTTACACTCAACACACATCTAATAAAAACACATTACACTCAACATGAAGTGGGGGAGGTTTTAGTCCGTAGGCGGCTGGGCACCATACCCAGCTGAGTCGGACATAACCGTCGGTACGGGCCGGCGGTATACATGAGTATTTCCTCCCTCACCGCAAAAAAAAAAAAAAAACCTAACCTAACCTAACCTAACCTAACCTAACCTAACCTAACCTAACCTAACCTAACCTAACCTAACCTAACCTAACCTAACCTAACCTAACCTAACCTAACCTAACCTAACCTAACCTAACCTAACCTAACCTAACCTAACCTAACCTAGTCGCGCGCCAAGCGCCAGAGCATACGCATCGTTTCCGCGTCGCTCCGCGCTCTAAAATTCAAAACTCTCGGTTTTTTCTCTCAAACCCTTATGTGTTATACATCAAAACGCGCGCGCTGACTCGGACTATACGATTGTGCAAAATTTGTGAAATCGGACCACTTAGTGAAGCACAGTGAGCAAAATAGTGACAAACTTTCCGTTGCTATAGATCTTAACTCCTGTGAAAAGTGAAATATTAGTGATAGTGACACAGTTTTTATATGTGAGTGATCCCTAGTGAATCTGTCATACGGATATGACTTTGGATTGGATCGGACTAAGTAGGCGTAAGTACAATCAACCCTCAAATCTCTAAGTGTCGGAAGGAAAGTGACTTAATCGCCTATTACTCGCAAAGTAGATCTTTTACATACTATTTTCTATATATTAACCAAAGCGACTATATAAACTCTATAATCTGTGCAAGTTTCATAATTTTCCTGATGAAAACCCCGAAGATTTCGAAGAAAAACTAAAACCACGTGTTTTGGAAAAATCTAGTTCCCGATAAGTGAGGCTAATTTTGATATTAGAATTGGATTTCTGAATCCACTAGGACTGTATAGCAGAAAACAGAACTCAGATTGGTGTAATAGTTCTCGAGATATTCAAGATTTACTAACCTAAACACTTATTTCAAGAAACTTTCAACTTTGACATTTAATTCTTCGAGAATTTGAGTGATGACGCATACTTTTTTTATATAATTTTAATGTAACTGTTATTGGACAATAATCATACAAAATTTCAGAATTTTCTATCTACTAGTTTTAGTGTAAAGTAATATATAGTAGCGCCACTCCTTAAAACAGCGTGGTTTGACGTAAATATCATTTGAAAATTCACTTTTTTGTCTTGCACTTTTTTCCACATTTTTTGATCTTGATTACTTCTACTTCATTAAAAAATAGGTTTAAGAATAGTTTTGATGCTTGTTGTCCAGTTAGATTATCTGTAATTAGAGTGTTAAGATTTTATGATTTCAACTGACTAATTTTGAATCCCGTATAAGTGTGGCTAATTTTGATAATAGGATTTGATTGTTAAACTTATTAGAAACATATAACAGAAAACAAAACTCTGATTGGTGTAATAGTTCTTGAGATATACGAGATTTTGTAACCTTATAACTTATTTTCATGAAACTTGTAAATTTGACATTTAATTTCTCAAAACTTTGAAAGACGACGCACACTTATTTCATACTGCTTTAATATATCTGTTATTGGACAATAATCATACAAAATTTCAGAATTTTCTATAGATTAGTTTCTGTGTAAAGTAATATCTAGTCGCGCCACTCCTTAAAACAGCGTGGTTTTACGTAAATATCATTTGAAAATTCACTTTTTTGTCTTGCACTTTTTGACACATTTTTTGATCTTGATTACTTGACCCCGTTTAAAAAATAGGTTTAAGAATAATTTTGATGCGTTTTGTTCATTTAAATTATCTATAATTAGAGTTTTAAGATTTTATGATTTCAACTGACTAATTTTGAATCCCGTATAAGTGTGGCTAATTTTGATAATAGGATTCGATTTTAAAACTTATTGTTAATATATAACAGCAAACAGAACTCTGATTAGTGTAATAGTTCTTGAGATATTCAAGATTTTGTAACCCAAAAAGCTTACTTCAAGATAATTGTTACTTTGACATTTAATTTCTCAAAACTTTGAAAGACGACGCACACTTATTTCATACTGCTTTGATGTATCTGTTATTGGACAATAATCACACTAAATTTAAGAATTTTCTATAGATTAGTTTCTGTGTAAAGTAATATCTAGTCGCGCCACTCCTTAAAACAGCGTGGTCTTACGTAAATATCATTTGAAAATTCACTTTTTTATCTTGCACTTTTTTCCACATTTTTTGATCTTGATTACTTGTACTCCATTAAAAAATAGTTTAAGAATACTTTTGACGCTTGTTGTCCATATAGATTATCTGTAATTAGAGTTTACAAACTTTATGATTTCAACAGACTTATTTTTAATTCTGTATGAGTGTGGCTTATTTCGACAATAGGATTTGATTCCAAACTTATTAAAAACATATGACAGTAAACAAAAATCTAATTGGTGCAATATTTCTCGTGATATTCAAGATTTTCTAACCTAAACTTATTTTCATGAAAGTAGTAACTTCAACATTTAAATTTTGAATCTTTGAGAGACTACTTGTACTAACTTCATATTTAATTTGCAAATCTATTAATACCATTCAATAAATATCATTCAATACGGTAAATTCTGCCAAAATGTCCGACTTACACTCGTCAACCCACTCCCCCGCGCATACGCGATCACGCACCCGGGCCATAGAAGGTGCAGAAGATGGATCATCACAGAATCGTCAATCACCTCAACCCGGCTGCTCGGAATTGTACAAAGAAAATACACACGCTAAATCGCCTCCAGAGGCCATTGATTCTCCTACTCGATCAAGAACAAGCTCATACAGCTCGGCAACCAACGTCGCAGCGGCACAACGAAATGATGAGCTCACTCCCGAGACGGATCGAGAATTAGATTCGGGTGCCAACAGGACATCCACTGTGACACACACCGCACGAGACACCTCGGAAACAGAACACGAGCCAAACAAGGATTTGTCTCAAGAAATGACACTCCACTATAGTGGTATAGAGTCAGGTACACACTCCTCGCTTGAAGATCCACACGAGCTTACCGACATGATGAAATACTTTGAGAAGGTAACTCAATGGTGTGACGAAATAACCTCCACCCTATTACCAGGTAAAAAATGCAACCAACGGAGCGTCACCAGAGAAGCAAAAGAAAAAGTACTCAGTATAGTAAACTCCATCAAATCACTCACCTGTCAGGTCCGAATGGATAACACGCTGAGGGCATCCTCGTCGGATGCACTCCAAAACAACGGAATACCACCGCCTACTCCCACCAGCCAAGCGAGACGAGATAAAACTATAAGCGGCGTTCAAGAAGAGACCATCACCACACTCATACAAAATACTATCAAAATTGAATTCCAAAAGATCAAGGATGACTGGAGAAATTGCACAGTGAGTGGTACTGCGCGACAAGGTGGAAACGGACAATCATATGCCACTGTGGCAGCAAGCACAGATTTTCGTCCCAAAGTTATCACTCGCACTACCACATCACCACCGGACATTCCTGTAAATAAACCGGCTCTTGTACTTACCGCTAAAGCCGCAGTCAACAGCCCCGTTGAGACCCTGGAGATGTGGAAGAAGAGCATCTCGTTCAGGAACTCTACTTTCGCCCCTGCTAACACAAAACACGTGTCAAATAACAAGGTACGTGTTGAATTTGATACACCGGAGCAGCGCGACAGGGCAATCTCTATGACGAACGACTTAAATTGCGAGGTCATCGCTGAAAAGTCCAAATCCCTGTCGCCTATGATTATCCTAAAGGGCGTATCGGAGAACGTTAAAGCAGATCAGCTAGCGAACGTCATCATCGGACAGAATACTGAACTCGCCGCAGTCATCAAAGATGAGCGAGACTTCACTTTACACTTTCTGAGAGCAAACAGAAACCCAAAGCTGTATAACGCAGTCTTCAAGACAACACCCGAGATCTTCAAGACAGTCATCAAAGTCGCTAAATTAAACGTAGACCACCAGAGGGTGTATGCAGGTGAATACATACCACTACTACAATGTTACCAGTGTCTACAGATTGGACACACCCGCAAACGATGCACTCAAAATGACACTGCCACTTGCTCTCACTGCGCAGTTACTGGGCACGAATACAAGCGTTGCCCAGTAAAAGATGACTACAACCGAATCAGGTGCTATAATTGCGCCTCTCATGCCGCAAAAAACAATCTACAGACCAACACTAAGCATAGTGCCACTTCGGCTTCTTGCCCTTACATATGCTTGATGTCTACAAAAATAAGAGGAAAAATCAATTATGGACCATAGAAACGTTACAAGAAACGGCAATACACTCAAAACAGGAACCTACAACTGCTTACAAATAAACGAAGGACATGGGCGAAACGCCCATCAGGAAGTAGTAGTATACTTACATGACAAAGATACCGTGTGCGACTTTGTGTTCCTCACAGAACCTTACACCGCCAATAAAAAGATCGTCAAGTCTCCTCCAGGATACATCGTGTATCAATTCCCTACTGACGCAACACCTATTAAAGCTGCACTATTAGTAAAGGACTCCAGTATCAGCACCCTGGGTTATACAAAATATTCCGACTCACACATGTCAATAGTGCAAATTAGCGAAAATACAGGCACACAGATATACCTAGTCTCTATATATATTGAACCCAGGACTGATCCGAACAATACTCTAGTTAAACTAGAAGAGTTTCTGCAAGAGACCCGAGGCGCAAAGCACATAATCGGAGGTGATTTCAACGGGTGGCACAGTCTATGGGGAAATCCAAAGAACAACCCCAGAGGCTGCGCAATAGCGGATATTATAGCTGCACATGACCTCAAGACATGCAACATCGGCCGCACCGCCACATTTGAGACCGTCACACATCGGCAACCTAGAACGTCAATTGTGGATGTCACCTTCGTCACTAATAATCAGCATCGCAACCCGATCAAAATAAAAAACTGGAAAGTTGACAAGGGCATATGTCCATCTTCAGATCACAACGCAATCACCTATCAGATCACCACAGCTTTCAACAAAACAGCGAAATGGAACAGAAAGATAAAATTAAGCACCTTCAAATACAACACAACTGGAGTCAAATGGGAAGAATTAACAGAGGACATAAAAAAAGAGCTGGAGGGTAAGATGCCTAGCACTGAGGACATAAATGAAAGTAATGAGGAGGAACTGGATGGCATAATAGCTTCAATTACCGGAGACATACAAAAAATGTGCGATGACCTGCTACCAAGATCCATCAGGCCGCCGCAGAAACCGCCATGGTGGAGCGATGACCTAAACAACATAAAAAAGGAAGTCATCAGAAACCACCATACGTTGAGCAAGGCTGCTCACCGGAAACTTCCGCTTGCTGAAATATTAAAGGAAAGAGAAGAACTACGTAAAAAGTACTCAGATGCATGCAGCGTTGCGTCAACCAACACCTTTAGAGACTTTTGTGAACGACAAACAAAGGAGGACGTATGGTCAGTTACAAACAGGATCATACGAACCAGACCCATGGCACAACCACCGGCAACCATGATCTTACCTGATGGGACGCACACGAGGGATAGCAAGGAGACCGCGAACGCACTGCTCAATAGCTTCCATCCCGACGACACTGAAGACACCAGCCTGCAAAGTAACATAAGAAACCACGTATTAGTACCACCGGATACTCCTAATGAGCCGCCATTCACCATCGGTGAGGTCATTGGAGCCTTAGAAACTATCAATCATAAAAAGGCGCCCGGCTCTGATCACCTCACCGCAGACATATGCCTCCAAGTTACAAAGATGTACCCGGAAACCATATCCGCTATAATGAATCGGTGCCTGCAAACCGGCTATTTCCCTGACTACTGGAAATCTACTACTACCAAAATCATCCCAAAACCCAATAAAGAGGACTACTCTAAGCTCTCCTCCTACAGACCCATAGGACTAGTCAAGGTTTTTGGAAAACTGCTTGAAAAACTCATAATAAACAGACTAGTATACCACATGCACAAACATCAACAAATAGTTAACCGACAATTCGGCTTTAGATTACAAACATCCACCACCCATGCCATCAAACATGCACTTGAAATAATAAATCTGGGAAAGGAAGAGAAAGAGCAGGTATTAGCTGTTTCCTTGGACATTCGAGCCGCCTTCGACAATGCCTGGTGGCCTGCCATCTTCCAGCGTCTCCGGCGCGTCGAATGCCCAAGGAACATATACATGATCTTACAAAACTACGTAACTCACCGAGAGGTACAGCTCGCTTTTGCTGACTATCACGCCCAAAAATTACTTACCCGCGGTTGCATCCAGGGCTCGGTTGTAGGCCCTGTGCTATGGAATTTGGTCCTGGATGATCTCCTTGACATGGAGCTGCCGGCGGGATGTCACTCGCAAGCATATGCGGATGACGTCCTACTGGTCTGCCGTGCGGGGAGCGTCCAGGAACTTGAGACTAACACCAACCTAGCTATCGAAAAAATCACAGCATGGGGGGAAAGCGTAAAGCTTGACTTCGGTAAAGAAAAAACACAGGCAATCGCATTCACTGGTAGGGCTTCGCAGACGAAAATCAACATATACGGACAAACAATACCATTCGTAAAAGATATTAAATATTTGGGAGTAATAATAGATAACAAGCTGGAATTTAAAAAACACGTCATACACACATTAGGTAAAGCCAGGAACCTATACCAGAAAATGCAATTGTTCATACGTCCCACGTGGGGAGTCCATCCTGAAAACATACGGACAATCTACAGACAAGTCATCGAACCCATCATGACATACGCCGCGTCCATATGGCATAAAGCTCTCCAATACCAGTACATAAATAAAAAACTACTCTCGCTACAGCGACTTATAGCAATAAAAATAACACACGCATTTAGAACAATAAACACACCAATTGCAATAACTTTAGCTCGACTCACACCTCTGCCCGCAAAAATTAACTATGTCGCGGAATTAGAAAATACCAAACTGAGAGGCGTGTCTACCCTTTTACCTGAGGACCTACAAATAGATTCACCCGTCCCACCCTCCGATATGTTACATCCAGCTCATAGGGAGGGCATAACTTATCAGGAATTACAGGACCAGATGGAAGTGGAACGGGCCCTTAACGGCCGACCGGATGGTGCGTGGACGTCCTACACTGACGGAAGCCGCCACGACAATAAAGTCGGGGCGGCTTTCGTCACTGTCGGACCAAACCACTCCCACACGATCAAAAAATATAAATTACATGATTGCTGCTCTGTGTACCAGGCTGAATTGCTCGCGATGCTACGGTGTCTCCAGCACCACACCAACACTCTGAAACTACCACTTGACACCACCACTCGCATCACACATATAATCCTAACTGACAGTAAGTCCGCACTACAAGAGTTATCAAATCCATATAGCTACAACTCCATCGCCAACCAAATCCATAAACACATACACACACATAAACAACAGATAGACACACATTTTTACTGGGTGAAGGCACACTGTGGCATCGAGGGCAATGAACAGGCTGATCGGGCGGCCAAAGCGGCCGCAAATCTAAAAAAGACTCCAGACTTCTCCATAATACCCATCTCATACATTAAATACCATCTAAAACAAAAAGCACATAAAGCGACAGTAGAAATGTACGACACACCATCAAATTGCCAATACACAAAAAAGATTTTTCCGAACTACGAATCAATCAATAAATACCTAACAAACAATAGTCTTACCTTCGAGACTACCCAAATATTCACCAATCATGGATACCACAAAGAATACCTAAACGAAAGGAAAATTACAGATAACAATCACTGTCCGTGTGACAATCTCAGTAAACAAACAATCATACATCTAATACAAAGCTGCCCCAAATTTATCCGTAAAAGACTAGACTATGAACTAACATGCCTCCTTCTAAACATTGACCACAACAGACTAACTGACGTATTAGACAACCGAACAACAACTGAAGCCTTTCAAGATTTTATAAAGCACATAGTACGAAACTTAAAGAACTTTAATAACACTTAATGAATAAATGTGACAAATGCCATAACATACCGGATTTGACTAAGATTAACTCTGTAAATACTAGCTGTAAGTACTCTTTGTAAATACTTCTTGAAAAAAATATATGAAAAAGAAACAAATAAAAAAGAATATTTATAAAAACAAAATTAAAATAGAAAAAAAAAAAACAGAAGATTGAAACAAACTATAAGTCTAATCATTTGTATAAGTATTTTAGATTAAGAATTTTAGATTATAAATTACACTATAAATATTACTGTCTGCTGCACCGGGGCTTCACCGATTGTTGCTCTTGCACGGCGGCGAAAATTGTAAATATTTTTATTGTTGATTCTCACTCGTGTTACTTCGCCACAAACCCAAAATCCCTTCCACATTCTCCTACTACCTCTCCACTCACACACTAATACAGACATTAGGTATTCTACACAAAACAACAATGCTACAACATAAATTCACCACACTAAATCATTTAAATTCCCACATAAATCACACCCCATGGACAACGTGTATACCAATAGCACCGCGTTCCTGGTACAACTAAACCGCACAGGGTGAAGGTTTTAGTCCGTAGGCGACTGTCGATGGCATTCCATCCTAGGGCGGAATGCCATCTTCAGTCGAGTCGGGCATGCCACCAGGACCGGCCTGGTGGTATCCAATGAGGATTTCCTTCACCCACGCAAAAAAAAAAAAAAAAAAAAACCTAACCTAACCTAACCTAACCTAACCTAACCTAACCTAACCTAACCTAACCTAACCTAACCTAACCTAACCTAACCTAACCTAACCTAACCTAACCTAACCTAACCTAACCTAACCTAACCTAACCTAACCTAACCTAACCTAACCTAACCTAACCTAACCTAACCTAACCTAACCTAACCTAACCTAACCTAACCTAACCTAACCTAACCTAACCTAACCTAACCTAACCTAACCTAACCTAACCTAACCTAACCTAACCTAACCTAACCTAACCTAACCTAACCTAACCTAACCTAACCTAACCTAACCTAACCTAACCTAACCTAACCTAACCGAGTCGCGCGCCAGCCGTGGTCCGGGACGGTCGAACTGCGCCACGCTCCGCCACTTTGCGCCATAGTAATGCGCCATTCGTGTGCGCCACGGAAATATAAAACTTTAGTGAAGTGTGCGCCACGGTGCTAACAAAATTGCGCCATTGGCGTGCGCCAGTGGTAAATAGTTTCGCGCTGCGGTTCAAACAAATTTGCGCCAATCGTGTGCGCCAGGGAAACATACACAAAGTGCAGTGCGCCACGGTACGACCTAAATTGCGCCATTCGTGTGCGCCAGCGGGAAACATTCTAAGTGTTTGCGCCACGCCACTGCGCCGCGCGCCGCTGCGCCACTCACCGCTGCGCCACTGCGCCGTGTGCCGCTGCGCCACTGCGCCATCGGGCCGCGCGCCGCTGCGCCAACAGCTTTGCGCCGTGCGCCGCTGCACCACTGCGCCGGCTGACGTGCGCCATCTCGACTCCAATTCTACGCACGAAGAAACAAACCAGGGAACACTCATCCTGGACAAATCGCGCCATCTGAAGAACGCCACTGCGCCACTTTTCTGCGCTGCGCCTTTGCGCCAAATTGGAGTGCGCCATTGCGCCAAATACAGCTGACAGGGTCTGTGACTCCCAACATTACATTTAGATTTAAGAGACTAGAGTCTGCGACTCTAAGTAAATACAAAACCAGACCTTTTTCGACCCTACCGGCGAAAAACTACCTTTACTTGTTTATTGTTATCTTATATTTTATTGTCCGTTTTTTGACTAAAATACACTAAACCCCCCCTTTACAGGGGTTCAAGTGATAAGACACTACCTCCAACTAAATGTTCAGGACTCCCCCAAAGAAAATAGAGTCTACGATGTCGCCCACGAAGCCGGAAAAAATAAACCCACGACCATCAGTGAGGAACAGCATCGGGGAATGGGAGCAGGGCAGGACCTTCCACCTGTCACCAAGCCCACAGTTAGTGGAGCCCGCGAGTACGGACGCGACATCAAAACCAGCTCCCGCGACCCTCCCGGCGCCGAGCATGGGTACAAATAGCGCACAAAAACAGTCACAGGCTGGGCCCCCGAAGTTCAAACCATCCATGTCCCCAAAAACCGCGGAGGCTAGACGACTGCTGGAAACAGCAAAGAGTCAAATGGATAAGTCCGGGAACATAAAAAGAGAAATAAAAGCCTCAGTAAATGAGATTATAGAGAAACTATACAGGCTGGTGAAGGAAGTGGAACAGGAGAAGAAACGATTGGAGAAACCGCAACCCTGTTCTACTGAACAGACCTCCAAAAACTCGGCTGGAGCGGACACTGACACCTTCCTGTTAAAGCTCGAAGAACAAACCAAGCTCATAGAAGAGAACGGCAGGAAAATGGAAGAGCTGAGAGCCTCGATGGAGACCCAAAAGGAGACCATAGAAAGGATGGCGACGACCGCGACATACGCGAGCGTAGCGGCGGCGTCCCCAAAGACGACGCAGGGTGCGGCCTCGACCTCAAGAAGAGGCACACTGCACTCAGTGGTCGTAACCTCCACGGACGAACTCGAAACGGGAGACGAGGTCCTAAACAAAATAAGAAAAGCAGTAGACGCAAAGGACGGCTGGATAAAGGTGGAGAGGGTCAGGAAGGCGAAGGACAGGAAAGTTATTATGGGGTTGGAGACTATAGAAGAGAGAGAAAAGATAAAAGAAAGGTTAAGGAAAGAGGGAACGAACCTAGTCGTCGAGGACGCGCAAAACAAGGACCCGCTTTTGATCCTGAAGAGCGTCCTTTCTATAAACTCTGATGAGGATATAGAGAGGGCTCTAAGAAACCAGAATAAGGGCATCTTCCGCGACCTCGACATAAAGGACAGCAAGGTAGAGATCAAATACAGGAGAAGGACGCGGAACCCGCACACCTGTCATGTCGTAATATGCGTCTCACCAAAAATCTGGAAAAGGGCAATGGAGGTGGGAACCGTCCACGTGGACCTTCAAAGAGTAAGGGTCGAAGACCAGACACCGCTGGTGCAGTGTACGCGCTGCCTGGGCTATGGCCACGGCAGGCGGTTCTGCACTGCACCGGCGGACTTATGCAGCCACTGCGGTGGTCCCCACCTGCGCAACGAATGTGAAGACTACATCGCGAAGTTGCCGCCGAAGTGTAGGAATTGTGTGAGGGCCGACATAGACGACACCGAACACAATTCCTTCAGTTCGGCCTGCCCGACGCGGAAGAAGTGGGACGACATAGCGAGGTCGAGCGTGTCATACTGTTAAAGGCACCCCAAAGACCCACTGCCAAGAACTTACGAGCTTGGACCACTCTGTCAAAAATATTAGAACATACCTTCAAAAATTGCAGTTAATTAATAGATATTTTACAACAAACAGACAAAGCACAGTTAATGCAAACTGGGATCAGTTTCTTGGAAAACTGAACCAGGTTTTGTTGAACACACAAGTGATACACAAAAAAGAATACAAATGCAAAGCACAAAACATGACATGGTGGTGTATTGAACTCGATCAAATGGGGAAACTCGTAAACCGCATCTGCGACACAGTGGTGGAGAGAACTGCGACTTATTTAGCCATAGAAAAGAAAACGATTACATGTATACTGATAAATAAAAATGAAAATAGGTATTAAAAGTATGCTTGTTAAATATAATGGGTATATTTTAAAATAAGCATACAACATTAAGTAAAGTAATAACATAAATAACAATAGCCGAATTAAGCACAACTTGTACTGTTAGAAAAATGTAATAGATTGATGTCCCTGTTTCCTGCGCCAATGTAATGCGCCATTAATGTGCCTTAGTCCAGTTAAGAGTAGTGCGCCAATTCGTTGCGCCATTTGTGTGATACCCTAAGTATAAGAGCGTAGGCCTATAGTTTTAAATACCTATAAGAAACCAGCATTGTAAATTTGGAAATAAAAATCAAAAGTTGTTTTTTATTAAAGTTACAACCCCAAAATAACTAGTAGAGTAGTTGTAGCAAGGAACTCCCACCTTGAAAAGATATGAAAGGCGATGAAAGACAGAAAGACAAAGTATGTGGAATGAAAGTACGAGAGGCATGAAAAGCGAGAACTGGTATGTAAGAGTAAAATAGACGAACACAGGCTCCGATCATGTTGGAGGTAGAAGTTAAAAAAAAAAAAAAAAAAAAAAAAAAAAAAAAAAAAAAAAAAAAAAAAAAAAAAAAACCTAACCTAACCTAACCTAACCTAACCTAACCTAACCTAACCTAACCTAACCTAACCTAACCTAACCTAACCTAACCTAACCTAACCTAACCTAACCTAACCTAACCTAACCTAACCTAACCTAACCTAACCTAACCTAACCTAACCTAACCTAACCTAACCTAACCTAACTCAAAACCTAACCTAACTCAAAACCTAACCTAACTCAAAACCTAACCTAACTCAAAACCTAACCTAACTCAAAACCTAACCTAACTCAAAACCTAACCTAACTCAAAACCTAACCTAACTCAAAACCTAACCTAACTCAAAACCTAACCTAACTCAAAACCTAACCTAACTCAAAACCTAACCTAACTCAAAACCTAACCTAACTCAAAACCTAACCTAACTCAAAACCTAACCTAACTCAAAACCTTACCTAACCATTCTATTTGTAAAATCGCCACATGATGCGGTAGAAAATCTTAACAGCGCCATTTAACTTAGACGCTTGTATTGATTAATGCCATCTAGCGGAAACACATTATTAGTACATTTTGAATTATTTATTTCCCGTTGAGTCAGATTTTTAATTTTAATATGTATGTTGTCTGCCCGAGATCTGTAATATGTATATCTCAAAATAGTTATTTGTTTTACAAGGGGGCAAAGTTGTTATTTAACCTCTCGTGTGCTAATATTGATACCCGAGGAAGCAGAAGATTCCAAAATAGAACCACATAGTTTTCCATGGAACACTCTCTGTTAATAATTCTACTCATCAATAGGTGGCAGTAGTAGTCCTTTATTTGTCGCATTCTTTTCATACATTATTAAATTGTAAAATTGGACTTAATCGCGAAAGTAGGTACCGTGAAATGGTGTTACTGTGAATCAAAGTAACCACCCCATTCAACTGTATTTCAATTGCATTCAATTCATTAGAATTACATATAAAACAATAAAATTAACTGTAAATATTATTTAAATGCATTTTATTGCATTCAATTCATTAGAATTACATATAAAACAATAAAATTAACTGTAAATATTATTTAAGTGTGCATATTTACCTCCGACGTTTCGAGGACGGCGTTGTCCCCGTGGTCTAGGAGAAGACTGGCTTAATTTGATATCACACCACGACATCGTTCTTAGAAACGTCGGAGGTAAGCTAAGTCTTAAAACTTAAATAAGTCCTTAGGAGATTAAAGCCCCGTTTTTCAATTTTATAATGTGTAATCGTGAAGGTTTAATTCAGTGTTTCGTTTCATACTTATAGGCTCGTAGTAGATCGAATCCTACTTTATTAATGTGTTGTTTAGATGTAAGATATAGAGAAATATAAAGTACTTAATTAAGTAACCTACCTAATGTATTGTTTGTCCGAATTTTCGTTAGTCATAATATATAGGTACCGGTGGCGTAATAATATTATAGGCGCCAATCAGCCGCCAACATTTGGCCGCTAACTAGTAACTTCACACTCGTAGTCATGATATGGTTTTTCACAGAAACGCGTAGATTTTCAGGATTGACATAAAACAAACCTAACCTAAACTATCTATAGGATAACCGTGCGAAAATCCTAAAAAATTAACGGTTCCAGAATTATGACTAATTAAAATATGACAATGATTACATTATGACTTTCAATAATTATGTCAAACAAAGGGATCCGTTTATCAATATAGGCATTAGGGTAATTTAATTTTATAACATGTATGTTGGTTTTAAGGTCTATCTATGGGCCATTAGTTGCCTGAAAATAAATATTTTCATTTAACAAGAGAATACTAAGTAGGCGGGGTGGAGACATTTATACTCGTACACTGAAACATACTTACCTCAAGAATCACTCTATTTATATGTAAAAAAAAACGCATGAAAATCCGTTCAGTCGTTTTTGAGTTTATCGCGAACATACAGACAGACAAACAGACAGATGCGGCAGGGGACTTTGTTTTATACCATAATGGAGCAATAATATTGATGTTTAGTGTAGTGGCGAGGGATATATCTTGAGGACTTGAAATAATAAAACGTGGGAAGGTACAGAAAGTTATAATAATTAATTAAATATTAACATGGTGTAACGCGAAGCTTACCCAGATAAGTACATCAATAAGCCCGTATAATTAGTTACTATTAAGAAAACTAGATGGCGCTAGTAGTCCTCGATATCAATGTAAACAATAATCAAATTTTACATTTCCCATGTCTTTAAAATTACGAAACCTTGTGTTTAGTGTTGCCTATTATTTGTAACAAATGTGTTAATCGAGTTTAGTAAAACCCAGTCAACCTATGTGTAGTTCATCAATATGTTACTAGCTGTTCAGCCTCTGAAACCTTTGTTTATACAATACGGAAACCATGTAATATGCTGTTAAATAGATTTTGTCCATAATGCGCGAAATTTGCGATGTAGGTACCTGCAGGCGTATTGAGATCGTACGTCGCGATGGATGATTATATTTATTTTGCTGTCATAAGGACCCGATGTAGCTAATATTGTCGACGACGACCGATTTGGCCTAGTCAGTAGTGACCCGGCCTATGAAGCTGATGGTCCTGGGTTCAAATACCGGTAAGGTACCGGCATTTTGCCACGGCGCACTTTTTGGATTTCGGTATGAGCCTTGATCTTCAAATACAAATAACTTATTGAAAAAAGTGGTGGTTGCTCTGAAAGACTAAGAATTGTTATTAGATAAAAGTAGTTTACAAATGCCTAAACTAGAATTTCCCGTGTTTCAGGCAGAAAAAGGGCAATATTTTAATTAATTACTTACTTAATTATAAATTATGACTATTATGAGCATAGTACCTCGGTACCTACATGTAAAATCTTCTCAAATGTTACCAGAATGCGTACCCACTTACTGTATTTTTTTTATGCTAAAACACTGATAAATCCACAGTTAAAGTAAGTAAATGTGTTGTTTTATGGAGCGTCGATTATATTTATACTTACAACTAATACTTTTAATTTTACTAACTAAAAGTACCTAGTTAAATAAATAAGTACAAATTTCTAGCGTTCTTACCATGAGTCGGGTGGGCATATCAGGGGGCCGATTTTTGAAATTCGATCGCTTGATTTCGTCACTCGAAAATAGGTGGAAAACGGTGAAATGCAGATTTTTGAAATACGAGCGACAGAAATTTGGAATTTATTGGTATTGACCACTCGTTTTAAATTCTATTGGTAGAATTTTAATGCCTAGTAGTGGAGATATTATTGAACGAAATACACGAAATCGGGCGGTCGAATTTCAAAAATCGGCCCCCAGGCCCATACACGTGGATCAACACCGGATGTAGCACAACCCATGAACATAGGTCATTTGAACAAAAACGCGTTCAATTTACTCTGCAGATTGTGGTGCGGGCGAGACGGTCTCTCGGTCAGTCGTCAGTCGCACGCGTGTCTCGCGACATGGCGGACGCAGCTCCAGACGCGGCGCCGCCGGCGCTGCGCGCGCTGATCGACGACGTCGCCCGCGGCCAGGAGTACCACGACCACCGCATCGCCGTCACCCCGCTGTCCACCGGCGGCGCGAACTACACCTCCGAGCTCTTCCTCATCACCGTCGCGGCGCCCGGCCGCGACGACCTGCGCCTCTTCGTCAAGGTCGCCAACATCAACGGAAAAATGCGCGACGCCGCGCCCATCACCAAGTTCTACGAGACCGAGAGATTCGTCTACGGGACGCTGGTGGACATCTACCGCAAACTGGAGGAGCGGAACTCGGTGCCGGCCGAGCACCGGCTGTACTTCCCGAAATACTACGGCTGCAATCCGAAAGTGTTCGAGGAGACGATCGTGCTGGAGGACCTGGGCGCGCGCGGGTTCGGCACGCACGACCGGCTCGAGTCGATCGACTGGCCGTACGCGGCCGCCGCCGTGGCCGAGCTGGCCAAGTTCCACGCGCTGTCCTTCGCGTACGAGCGCGACCACCCGGAGGAGTTCGCGCGCGTGCTGCAGGAGCGGAGGTTCGAGTTCGGGTCGGACGAGGAGAAGAGGAAGGGCGTGTGGGAGGGCATGGTGCGCGGCGCGGTGGGCGCGTGCGGCGAGCGGCACCGCGCGCGGCTGGCGCGCTACCTGGCCGAGCACGCGCCCCGCGTGCTCGACTACTACGAGCCGCTGCGGCGGCCCGTGCTAGTGCACGGCGACTACCGCCCCAGCAACCTCATGCACAGACTCAAACCAGTGAGTTTCATTTCACTATGTACATTATTATTATACGTACCTACACCTACTTAATTACTTATAAGACCTATATGCTTGTTTGCAGTAGGAATTATTGTAATTGGCGTGCAGCTAATATTAATTTACTGCCCAAACATTATGTCATTGCTAATAGGCTAGGCTATATATAGGACGACTAATAATTTATATACATACAACAACTCAGCATATCGCCTACTAAACGGAAAAATGTCGCCACCATTTCCGTTTAGTTGATAAAGCAAAAATTTGCAAAATATAAAGAAGACCAAAACTTGGGCAGTCAGTACGACAACAATAGTAATATACCTCACTGATTTATACATAAATTAATTGGTTTATTAGAAAACACGTAACAATTGCCCCAATGAGGGCGCCACTGGACGGTCGACTCCGCGATTTCGTCGCTTTGCTACAGGTAGCTAAAAGTACATCCGTTCCACCCCAATTTTGGGGAAAGCCATGGCCATATATATCTGTGCTGATCGTAACAGACGCGTTTTGTTAGAGAGTGAGTCTTCTGTACTAGCACTATTATTTATTCTGTGACATAACTAATTCATTATAATCCATTACAAATAACTCTAATAATATTATAATTAGGTAATGAATACTAAGTAGGTAGGTAGGTTATTAGGTTCAAAACAAATAAAACAAGAATCGTCAACATTTAGCCAACCACCGACCGGCGGAGGCGGACCATTGCCGAATAACGTAATGAGCCGGACCCGTTCGCTGACGCTGTACGGACAGCGCCATCTATACCAGCATTAGCATCTGACAATTCGAAGCAAGAATTTATGTTAGAAAGTTGCAATTAGTAAAACCCACTGAACATGTTTTATGTTTATTCTAACTTATTTTAAAGACTCAGAACACGTAACAAAAAATAATGATTCCAAAAGCACTGCAATAATAGGAATACTTATGTACTTATACCTAATAAATAAACGTGCACTACCTATATATACGAGTATGTGCAGTACCTATGTTGATTAATATTTTGAATCTCAACAACTTTTCAACGGATTTCCTTCAATCTTCCCAGAATCTAATGTAATGTAGCTTGCATATGTATCGGAACGGAACAGACGTCTAATATCTTAAAATTTTAATTCAAGATGTTAATTTCTTAACACGGAGCTATTGGCTAATAACTTGAGACAAATGTGCAATTTCATTGAACTGTTTTAATTAAATTAGTTTATGTAAGTAATTTCAACGATATTCAAAATTTCTCTCAATTATAGTAAGTACATGACATGAAAAATATTACTTTTTAGCAAGCTATTCGTCTCTAGATGGCGTAAGCTGTTCGATTTATCAGCGGACGGCGGAGTCGGGCGCAGATAACTACGCTAGTAAAGTTCTATGCTATGCTAGTAATGTTGTTGCTATAGAACCAGCCCGGCTGGCCCGCACTCGGACAGATAGTGTCGCCATTATAAACAGTCTGGTTGTAATTGTGTGTAGCGATCGAAGTGTGCAATAATAAGTGAAGACTGGTGATATGTTGGTGCATGATGCAGGAGGGCGCGGTGGAGGTGGTGCCGGTGGACTGGCAGACGGTGCGCGCGGGCCGCGCCGCCACCGACCTGCTGTACCTGGTGTTCGCCGGCTCGGACGCGGCCTTCCGCGCGCAGCACTACACGCGGCTGGTGGACGAGTACTACGCGCAGCTGCAGGCGGCGCTGCGCCGGCTGCGGCTCGACCCCGACCTCCTCTACCCGAGGGCCGACTTTGACTATGAACTTCAACAGGTACCTACATACCCTATAACTACTTATACATGCATCAGCGCCCTATCACAGAGTTACATTGTTTACTCTCTGAGGTTAGGTATTGCTAGAAGTTAGAAGAGCCAGCCTTAGCAGCCACGAATAAGTACATATTGATGATTGGCCTATCTACTCGTAGACGCAGAAAACCGCCTGGCTGACTATATAAGCGGCTTCTGCGCTCCGAATCAGTAGCTGTAGCTGGGGATGTAACCGGGACAAAGAGCTATTAAGAGAGCTGGTTATATGTAGTGGCCCTGTGGTTGGGATTCTTTAGCATTTGTATAATTTACAACGGGTGGGTATTAGACCGCAGACTGGACGCAAGAGGCGCGCCGCGTGCGTCCATCAGTCCGTGGCCAAGCTAGGTACTTAACACCATCGCAGTGATTGGGTCGCGTAGCGAAGAGCAACTATATTATCTAATAATGATAAACGTCACACGGCCACGAATGGTCTCCATTTTCCTCTCGACCTTGATTCGCGAACTCTGCGAATCTGGGCCGATGGCTCAATTGACAGTCAAACCTATAAGTTCAGCCACTCACTATTATTACCTCACCTAACTTGTAATGGCGTGCTTGCTGATGCTTACACAACGCCATTAAATAACTAGGTAGGTACAAACGTAAATATTATTTTCACCTCAGCAGCTCGAACAAGGGTACTTTGCTTCTTAAAAACAGTGAGCAAAATCGCATTTTGCTCACTGTGTCATTTTGTCTCACTCAGTGAGCAAAATCGCATTTCGCTCACTGATTGAGACAAAATGACATTCAAGTGACCTTTATAGTCAAATGTCATTTCAACATGCGGGGTCTAATACAACTTCGATATACTTGGGTTCTATTATCTCTGTCCCTCTAATAGGTATGTTCTCACTGCTTAGGGTGAAAAATTTTGTGTACTACACGAGATCAAAGTTATTTACATCTCGTGCGCTTTTGAATCCCTTACTACGCTCAAGATTCTAAATTAGATTCACTCGCTACGCTCGTGAATCTTTTATAGAATCTTTCGATTGCACGGGACTCAAAATAAGCACTCGAAGAAATATCAAACTTTGATCTCTTGTCTTGTCAGTACAAATAACTATATAATACTGTCTATGTCTATGTCAAATATAGGATAGAAACAGAAGGATAGACTTGTATTGCAAGTATGCCAAGTATTCAAGAATATATTCATTTCAAGAATGCTTAGTAAAGCAAGCTATAGTTAAGTAGCTAATTTAGTCAATAGGGCATAGGAGTCCCAAACCCGGTTTCACCGAAATCGAAAAAACCGGCTAAACCAGGTTTACAGATAATAGCAAAAACCGGGTTTTCACTTCCGCGTTACATCCAAAGCTGTGTTAATGACATTTCTTTATTCTTTATTCTTCCATAATTGCATACATGTAGTAGGTACAAAAGATATTATATATTATATTAGGATCTTACATGCTACCCGATTCGGGTGTTGCAATATTTACACTAATTACTTATTCTAACATTATACACATAAAATATACATATTTACAACTTATACTAAATTTAACTACAACTATCCGCTACAAATTCATCGACAGAATAAAAACATTTTTCTATTAGGTACTTTTTAAGTTTCTTGATAAATATTATTATACTTTCCTCGGACTTAATATAGGCAGGGATTCTATTATATAAAGTAGCCGCAGCATAATTTGGGCTGCTTCGAAACAATTGGGTACTAGATGCTTGTATTACTAGATTAAGTTCTCTTCGGCGACTTTGAATTCGTCTGAATATGTGTGAATTTTTGCGCACGAAAGTTGCTAGTTCTAGAATGTACATGCTAGATAATGTTAGGATTTCATATTCTTTGAAATATGGCCTACAGCTGGCTGGGCACCTAATTTTAGCCAGTATACGGATGCATTTTTTTTGCATAAGAAACAGTTCATTTGCATCAGTGCTGTTCCCCCACATTATGATTCCGTAGCGCAAACAAGAATGCGCGTAGGCGTAGTAGGCTGACATAGCCGTCTTAAAACTTGTTGTTTTTCGTAAAGTATTTAATACAAAAAGAAATTTTGCCATTTTAGTTTTAATTATTGCAATATGATCTTTCCAGTTAAGACAAATTGATTCAAATGAGTGCGTTTAGTGATTGCCAACACGGAAACACAAACCTGCCTGCCCACTCAAACAAACATCACGCTGACAACTGATAATAATGAACCTTAACACGTAGCAATAATGTTTACAAATAGGCAGTTAACTGTGTTGACTGCATGAATACTGCCTCTACTTAATACCTAACACTATTAGATGATGACTAGACGATTATTTACTCGTTAGACAAATGCTCTTGTTGCTTTAGAACGCCGATTGTTGGTATCTACTTACTCACCCAAAGATTTTATATACAGCGTGGATAAATAAGATAAGTCGGGCCCTGGAGGGAAACTACCTTAAATCCTTAAGCTGCCTTAAATCATTTTACTTAAAGGAGACATTCCTTTATTTTTAAAAAGAAACAAAACTGCATTGCAGGTAAAGTAATTTAAGGATGTCTATGAATAAAATATCCTAGCCGGTCGGTACCTCACTGTACATGTGTGGGTCATGGCCACAAGTGACGGTTAAACACAATGAGTCGATGACTGGATAACTTGTTTTCGTGATGAAATACTTGTGAAATACTCGTGTCTGACATCAAAAACGAAAATTTGCTCTGCAGTGTTGACTGAGTAAGTAATAATAACTCAATCAATCAATCTGTCAATCTATCTGTCTGTCTGTGTCTGTTAGTCAATCTGTGTAAGAATGTCCTATAATATTTATTTATTTATTTATTTATTATTTATTTAATAACTTAGGTTTAGGATGGTTTAGAGAAGAATAGCTAGGTATATAGAGTCTACCCAATATAGCAATCCGAGTTTCCTTCTCCACCTGGATCCATGTATTATGTAGACCCTAAATATGACGAAGTAGAATTTTAGGAGGAACCTAGGCTTCTCCAAAAAGATCCCGACAGAAAGAGAACCTACAAAGACTACAACGCTACACTACAACTAGTTACAATTGTTACGTTTGATTTCAGAGCCTGCCGTACGGGCTGCTGATCTGTGTGTTCGTGCTGCCGCTGGTGACGGTGGAGGCGGCCGACGCGCCGCGCATGGACGAGATGGGCCTCGACGCGTGGCAGGTCAAGACCAGCGCGCTCTTCAGCGACCGGCTCAACGGCGTCGTCGACGACTACGTGGCCTGGGGCGTGCTCTAGCGGCGCGGCCGACACTCTCAGACTGCTGACCGACTACCACTTGATAATGTGATTATGTGATCTCACATTAGTTGCTTACTTAAATGACACCGCGATCGATCTGCCGCGAGCAAACAAGAGTACGGTTGGTATAGGTAAAGCCCTTAGAGTAATATAAGTAAAGAAAGAGCGGTACTCCATCCATACATCGACATCTAACGTCAAGTAGTGGAACTATTAGTACCGCTACTTGACACCAAATGTCACAAGTGAGACTGACGAAAAATGTACTACTAAAACAATTCTAGGTAATATTATAAGCAGACGGAGTTGAAAATATACTTCCAGTTACTCCGTTTATAATATTAGCTGAAAATTGATGTTGAGTATTAGAGTTTTCGTTCGCCGCGATAGCTATAGTCAACTAGCAGTACTGATAAATACCGCTACTTGACACTAAATGTCGACTACGAAATAACTCGCGTTTTGGTAAAAAAACTGATGTATGGAGTTACCACACTTTCTTTTCTTATATTATGGGGTTTACCTAAGTTTTCTACCTATAAGTAGGTATACCTAAATCTTTATTTGCGATATTCGCTACTCACAGGCCATCGCCCGTTAAAAATCGTGCACAAAATGTTTAGAGATTATTTTTTATAGGCTTTATTTAGTTTCGCCTGTCCCCATGTCTGCCCTTGTCATTAGGTCTGTGTAATCAATTCATACTAAGAGCCAATTCATACCTATGACCTAATAGTACAAAGTATACCTACTTATGTTACTTCTTAGGTTCCGATCGAGCTAGAGTTAGCTTATCTACCGATATAACTTCTAGGTAATATGGCACCAAATAGAGTCCTGATGGCCGACCGTGGAACCATGGGTGTCGTATAGATAATAGAGAACTTTTTTGTAAATAAAACACAGTATTGATAATATTTTGTCCCTTTTATTATCTCAGGAATTGTTTTGTTTTCATATAATAATATCATAAGTTACAGTGAGTACAGTGTCGGCGGGTATCGGGGCTCGCCGCGGCTGCGCGTTGTACAACATACACACAGTATACATACTGTACTAGTCCGTCCAGCACACGTGACACGGCACGGCTGTCGACACGGGAGGTTACAGAGGTATATCCTTTTATTCCCGATCAATTGCAAGGGCCTCCGCACACCGTCTTTGCGCTGACAAATCATTGGCCCGCAAACTCCGGTGTGAAAGGGCCCGGACAAGTCAATCATTATTGGGTACCGTTCGCTGCCACACGCGTAGACGCTTTTACTCGTGAAGTTGCGCAACGGTCAGCGCTGGAGCCCGACCGCAACCTCAATCGGAGGAAAAGCGCCTGACCTCAGCGTCCCTCCTACCATCGACCGGCCAGCGCCAACAGAGCATGAATACAATGCAATGCAATGACAAGTTTAACAAAAACACAGCCTTTAAACAAAATTGATACGTAACATTATTATAATTAGGTCGTCATTGGTGCAACTACATCCTACACCACGCTCCGTCCGTTGTTCTACAGGCATCGTGCACAGATCCGGCCCGCGGGGCCTACTCTACACCCGCATCCAACAATTGGTCGCACACACTAACGTACACATTATGTATACATATATAAACATTAATTTATCATAGTCAATATCATAAATAGGTATGTAGTATATCTTCTCTAAGTTGCCTCTAGAACGACAGTGCATAAACAATGAACCGTTTGTTATAAAGTATTGATATTGATAGGTTGTCGCGGCGTCTATTACGGCCGACGACAAGGAGTAGGTACAGGTAGAGCAGGTTTAACTAAACAGCATTATATTATTGGCCTCGACGCACGATCGATCCTTAGTAGCGAAAAGGAACGATTTTACATGTATGAAGATAGGTACATGCAGGTGCGGGCCGTTCCCAATTCTAACTGAAAACATAACATTCTTCAAATCCTGGGACAACCCATCACCAGCCTAAAATGACATAAGTACTACTTTTTAAACATTATCTAGCTACTACCCTTACGATTAAGTCTCTTTAGAATCAGTATTGGGAACGGCTCGACAGAACACATCCAGCATGTATGATGCAAAATACAGTCGTTATATACAACCAAATAGTTACAAGTACCAATACGCAAACAAGACTAGGCGATATGGCGAAGGCAGGAGCTCTGTCGACAGCGGTTGTCTAGTGTCCGGCGACAATGACATTGAACCCATCTTAAATATATGGGTCAATTTTTGAAGAGGGTGTTTTTTCGACATTTGTATGGCAATTTTTTATTTTTGAAAAATCTGATTTATAATCATCATTTTAGGAAGGGTTCTTAACAACAAAAAATATACTGTAGGAGGCACCTCTGCACTTTTTATAGTTAGCTAGATATGGACGTTTAAAGATCGACATTTGTATGACACTATTTTGCCATTTGTAAGGTGCTTTTGACATGTATAAGGCATTTTTTCGACATTATATGGCAGTATCAACATGTATATGCCACTATTTATTATTTTTGTTGCATTTATAAGACCCTGACGACATTTTTATAACACCTTCTCGACATCTGTATGGCACTATGTCGACATTTGTATGCCACAATCGACATTTATACGGTCAAAATAGCCGTATAAATGTCGCCATACAAATGTCGCGACATGTCGCCAATAATATTTTTTTGCGATATTTCCTACACAATACAACCGATTCACTTATTTATTTTACTATATATTGTAACACTATATTTGCAACTATTATTATAAAATAAACATTTTTATTCCAACTATGTACCAACGTATTAAGCGTCCATACAAATGTCATTGTAGTCGTACCAAAATATATTGAAAGAGATTTTTATCTGTTTTTAAATAAATTAAACTGTTTCCGGGTCTACATTTGATGTCAATCGATGCCCAACTAACCACACTATTGCGTTGTACATTTAATCTAACCGTTAATCAATAGACAAAGAAGATTATAGGGGGTATATTGAAGTCATAACAAAATAGGTGCCGCGCGGGACAGCGATAAAAAGGCTTCCCTTGTTTTATTAAATAACGCATTAATTTATTAATATGATTAAATCAATTCTCTAGAAAATGCTCTTTATAGAAATACAAAGTTGTTTACAGTACGTTGCCTACATCCAAAGCTATGATTTTTTTTATTGCGCGATGCCGCCACTGGGACACGTGAAAAACGGCAAATTTCGCCGTTTTTGGAACTTTAAATGCGATTTTGTCAGGAACAAATAATATTTTAGATACAGTTGTGCATGATTTTTAAAGCTTATAATACACTGAATAAAAATATATACATACCCAGTCTTTTAGTCCTATGGACTTCGAGTTTTAGCCGTGGGACATCAAAAAATGCCTATTTGAAAATTGACCCATATAGGTATGGTGTCTAATAGGTAGCTAGGTACTCTATCCCTACTTGAACCAACGCCAACAAATTGTGATGAAATGAGGACAATATTTGTCAAGCCACTAACTTGTCAAGTTCTAATTTTAGAGTTTGATTAGTTTATCAGTCAGCTTCGGCCTTCGCGTCAAATTAGGAGTCAGACACTAGATAACCGACGAACTCTATAACATACATTAACATTACACTACATACAACGCTAAATCACAAGATTATACGATAGTTATTGTATCATCAGAACCTCCCAAACCGAGTTGATATGAGATATATTGTACTATAATTTAGCCTCGAGCTTGACACAATAGCTTCTGCCGCCGCCCGCGCCGCGCCGGTGACTCCGCTACCTCGCTCACTTTAACTATAATGGCGACGACGGTGCGGTGAATTTGATAGGTCTCTATAGTCCGCTAGAGAGGTTTTATTAAATTCAGCCGCCCTATCAAATAGGTACCTACCGCAATGTAACGAAACTGCCATGCGAGTTCTCGCGCCGTCACATTGCGGACAATGTAACTAATCTGTGTTACTGACCGATACAGTCGCACGTGTGTATATCAGGCGTTAATCAATGAAGTTTAATAAGGTCATCTAATATAACATTTGTTACTGGTCATTCTGCCGGACATCTCTACGCGAAGTGTTAGCGAAGACCACTTAATATGTCCATATTAAATTATACTGACATAGGATCAGCACAATAGTCATGGAGCAATTACACATTAGGTCTCGTTTACTAACAACGAAACGTTTTCAAAAGAACGGATGCTGTGTTGATATAATAGCGACGCTAACGCGCCGCGCCGATTCGGTTCGGTGTTATCTACAAACAGTTTGTATTCATGCAGGCATTAAGTATCTGCATCGGTATTAACTGCCTCAAACTATTTAGTTCGCGTAATATCGCGTTAAATATTGTTTCTGTTTGTAACTACAAGGAATACCGCGTCTTTGTGAATTGAATTTACTTAACTTATACCTGTAGTTAACATATGAAATATAAAGAAACCAGGCACAGCACGGCGTGGCGGCATCGGCAGAAGTATTTGCTAACTTCCAATTAGAAGCCTTATCGAACAAATTACCGCCTTCTTAACAAGAGCTTTACTTCCTTTGGGTCCCTCTAGGATTCTTTCATAAACTAAAATAATAAGATGAAGAAAAATATACCATACCTCCTGTTTATGTAGAAGTAGATCGACTTTTAAACTTATGTAATCGGAGGATATATCTATAAATAAACCTCGAGTTCAAGTATAGACTTTACTTTATCTTATGAAAGAAGTCTTCAGAATCAATGAAATAATAATAAGAGCAAACTTTTAACTGACCATCGGTAAACCGTATGTTTTACAATAAAGTTTAGAAATGGTCAATTAAAGTTGTGGACAAGGGTAAGTACTCGGCTGTGGGCCTTTTACAACAATCAGTAGGTATATGTATTGCAAGAAACTTCGCTTCACAGAAGCACGAACGGTAAACTTACGATATATATTTCGTTGCATATATAAAAAGCTGCGAATAAGAAACGACGTATTTATAATGTAGGTACTAGTATAATAATAAACATCGATATTGCAAAATGAAGGTTCGGCGCCCCTGGAACTGAGACGGCAGAATTTATAGCCTTATAGCAGTGTCACTGACGCCCAATCTGACGATGAGCGGGCTCAAGGTCAACGAGGCCACGGAACAGGGTTGTCACCTATTCGATGCTACGATATAAACAAGACAACCCTGATATGATACGATTGTAAAATAAAAATATATTTTTTTACTTACAACAAATGTATTTGCTATTGGAAATACATGACGATTTCATTCAATTAGTACACCAATTATATTTTAATTATTAATTGGCTACCTGTCCTAATTAAAGACACTACTACAAGTGGATAGAATAAAATTACCGTCGCAGTTCCTCGGTGCGTTCTGCATTTAACCTAGGACGATAACATTACAACAACGAGGGAATCACTGTGTACTTTACAGGATCAGAGTTAACGTGAAAACATAACACGCTCGCAAGTGCCAGCCCTAGGTATGTGTTCACGCGAACATGTCGGTACTGGGGTCGATATAAGTGCTTACTTTACATTCCTTCTACTCTATAATAACCCATCTATTCTCAACAAGTATCCTCCCGCTCGGCCGCTAGCGAACAAACGTAGTGATGCGGTAATACTGAACGTTGGACTACGCCCGACCGACTCAAGCTTACATTTACCTGTATTTATCAAATTTACTATATCATTTTAGCTTTAAATACACATATACACGTCAACGTCAAGAATTAAAGTTCTGTTCGCTATAAATGAAAGGTACATTGTATACTAGATAACAGACGGGTCGGCGGCGCGTGAACGTACATAGGTACTATAGAAGCAATTGACTATGAAGGCGTCACAAAATATACGCTCTAATTCACAACATACAATAAACGTTTTGAAAATATCGCTCTACAAGTATTATAATATAAATAAACTTTGGAATATCAAGAATATGAAGGAGCCGGCGTCCACGCGGCCGCGACCAAACAACAGCGCCTAAAGAAGAGATAACAACGGTAGGATACACCTTATACATACACTGTATATGTAGGTATAGTTCCAAGTTACACGTTAAACACCTACCACTGCGGAGCGGCCCGTGCATGCCCGTGCGTGCGGTGCAAGCGTTAAAGCTACAGTAAGCGTAACAATTAAACTACCTACTGAGCGCCCGCCGGCCGCCACCTTCTAATACTACCACATACAAACTTCCCACTTGTGATACTGATCATGCTACGAAAACGGGGCCTAGCCAAGATAACAATCGTTGATAGAGCACGCCATTCGAAACTTAAATAATGTGTGGAAACAGTCACTTGATTCTTTTTAGCATTCATCATCCCGATACATTTTGTCTTTTCGTTTGGCGTTTATCAATGAACGACTGTCATATTGACTTAGCCCCCAGCCTAGTCAAGATAACATTGATCGCCAAAGGCTAATCGAAAAATAGAAACGTATCGGGATGACAGATGATGAAAGGATGTTACGTGATCAACTGATCATCTCCATACATTATGTTTCGTGTGGCGTGCTGGCGTAGTGTGTGCGTAGTGAAACGCTGTCTGTAATAACTGCTTTTTGACAATAGCCAGAGCATCTCGTTAAAACTTCTTGGATTGGGTCCCTCATTTGCTGAAAACGAATACCTCTAAACACTATAAAATGTGGTGGGTTTGTATGGGCGGCGGTCGGCGGCGCCCCGGTGAACTCAGCCGATATGTGATCAGAAGCGGGACAACCTCAATTATTGCAACACCCTCTCGCTCACTCAACCGCACCACGGATAGATGAATATACAGCAGGGAGAATTCAATTAATAAACTGTTATAATGTTCATAAAAGGCCTCAATTTCGTTGTAGATTACGCTCCGAGTCCCAAAAACTAAAGCGCAACGTCATTCGTTTTATCTAACTCCGAAATTGGATACTAGATGGCGTTGCGCTGCGATTGCAAGACCAGAAGCCACCGAGCAGCGCCATCTACAATAATAAAAGTTTATTGAATGACTCCTCCCTGATAACGTCGGAAAGGCACTGCAGTAGGTACCTACTGATGTGCCAGCGTCCTAACCGATAAAAACGAGATATCCATCATTAACAATTTATTGAGCATTCGGTGCGATCTTTTGATGCCGAGTACGGTACGAGTACTGCCAACAGTACGAGTACAAGTAATAAATAAACCGGCCGCCTCTCTCTCCACTTTACAGAGAAAACATTTACACGCTATCATAACTTCAAATGCAACCAAGTCTGTACTTTAACAAAATACAAATTATTTTTTACAAGTTATATTCTCATAATCAAATAAAATAAGTATAATAATGTACATCTACCTAAATACTTATATGTTACAAGGTTAAAATTAATTACTCTCAAAAACAATTAAAATACGTAAGTAACTGTATATTTCCATTCCATACAGATACCTATTTTTATTGCTCTTGAGTATATATGTATTACACCGGTACTTTCGCAATATTTCCACTTGAGATGAGAAATGTCAAGAAGAAATACTATGAGGCAGTGATAAAACCAGACAAGATGCCCTCGCCTCGCGGCCGACGGCCACGTTCACCTGAACGTGGCAACAAACATACAAGCGAATAAATCGTAACAATACATGATATACTTCTATGTAAACGGCATACAAGAAAACGCATATAAAACAATATATCTTTACAACGAGACACATTTACAATAACTTTATTTATAAATTATTTAAGCTTGCTCTTTTATACAAAAAACAAATCAGGTGACGCCCGTGAGCACACATCATACACAAGCATAGTCCTCATAAATATGTACACACATCATGATTCTATTTCGTCATAATATTGTACACATATTGACATTGAACAAGTAGTTTAGATACGAGTATATGTATGCTGCGGGTGAAACGGCGTGTTGACATCATAATGATACAGTCAGCAGCACAAGTTGCTGAGCGGGCGAGGTGTTCAAAATTACCTTGACACGCTCTTATTCCCTTAACAATAAAGTCGAGTCAAGATCATTTTAAACACCTCGCCCGCTTGGCAACTTCTGCTGCTGACTGTACAAGTGGAGAAGTTTAGGCCTTAACTATACACAAACATACTTACAACATATCTGAACAGTCTGTACTTACTTGAAAACAATATCTATTTGGTAGAATTTTGAAACTAGCCAATAGTCAAATTACGACTAGTATAGTCAGTAGCAAAAATAGCTGAAGGGACGAGATGTTCAAAATGATCTTGGCATGATTTTATTGTTAAGAAAAAGAGCATGTGTAAATCATTTATGTAGAATCTCGCTCGCTTAGCTACTCCTGCTGTGTAGTACCTAGCTACTCCTGCTGTGTAGTACCTAGCTACTCCTGCTGTGTAGTACCTAGCTACTCCTGCTGTGTAGTACCTAGCTACTCCTGCTGTGTAGTACCTAGCTACTCTACATAATATATCCACTTGTCAATTTGTACAGACCCACGTACAGTACAGACATTTCAGATACGATACATTTGAAACAGATTACGCGATTTTATTTCTATGATCAATAAATCATCATTAAAATCCCATTGCGTGATAGTTTTGTTGGTAAAGGTATCAATGTAATTTATAGATGACATGTTACGTTCATAGAAAGAAAACAGCATAGTCCTAAACAATCAAGTAAATACAAAACACAAGTAAATACAGAACTGGGTTCAAGTGCAAGGAATCTAACGATAAATAAGTGCTCGACGGCCGAAGTGAAGGCAACTCTTATGCGCCAGCATTACGGTTGCTTTCGCTTTGGCCAAGTTGTCCTAACAGCTTCGCATGGGACCCCTAATATAATTTAATGATACATGACTAGCGCGCGGAATTCCTCGTTCAATTGGCCGACATTTCGGGGCAGAGGACCAGTCAAGTGGCGACGACCATTTAGTACATTTGATACTTCTGTCAAATATGCATTCCATCTTGGTACTTAAAATCCTATTCGAGCGTATAATACCTACAAGTCTAAGTAGGAAAAAAGAGCACAATTGGAATATTTCTAAAGTCCCCATTTATTACAGGTTTTAAATACTTTTCCTCCCCATGTTCAAAATTGGAAGGTAAAACCGAGGGGATGTTCCTTATCAGCAAGCATCTCAAGCCGTGTGATGGTTCTATAATGACGAATGACGATAGGACGTATTTTTCAAATCCACAGAACTGGTACGGCGACCGTTAACATTTCCTGAGAATATCATACATGCCGTTCAAATGTCTTATTAGAATCTAATCTAATAATTAGATCAAACAAATTAAATGAGCACTATGTATGTGACCATTTCCCTGAAAGATTTTATCAAGAAGACTAGACACTTAAACGGTAGATGGAGTATGGAGGAGATCGCCAGCTGTTTGATGAATATACCATATGCTGTCTCATTCAATACAATACAGTCAAACGTCAGTTTACCCGTGGCGGGCCTTATTGTATTTACAATAAGGTTTACGAATTCTCAGTAGATGGTACAAGTAAGTATAGTCGAGGGTCAATTTAATCGCGTGAATGATATTCTCAGTAAGTGTTGTATCGCCGCCGCCGCGCCGCGCCGCGCCGGGGACGGCTCGTGTATCCTCGAGCCTCGCCACCGGCACCGGGAGGCGGTCACTTGTCCTGGCGCGAGATGGCGAGCACGCGCTGCAGCTCGGCGTCCTCCCGGCGGCGGCGGCGCTCCGCCTCCTCGGCGAGGCGCGCCGACTCGGCCGCCGCCCACGCCCACTGCTGCTCCTCGCTGGGCGCGCCGCCGGGCCCGGGCCGCACCGTCTCCTCCTTGCCTCGCTTCTTCTGCTTGCTGCGCCCGATCCCGCCTATAGTGTGAACGAGACTCTTGGCGTACTTGACCGGTTTGGGCGACTTCTCCTTCTTGGGCAGCGTGTTCGGCCACGTCTCGTTAAGATTTTTATTCTGGTCGCCGAAATCGGCCGCCCAGTCGTTTTTGGCCCAGTTGTCAGTTTTATTGGCCCAGTTGTCGGTCTTGTTCGCCCAGTTGTCAGTCTTCCGGCTGGAGGCGGCCCAGCTGTCCGTTTTGTTGTCGTTCCACGCGTCGCTGGAGGCGGCGGGCTTGGCCCAGGCGTCGTCGGCGGCCCAGTCGTCGTTCCAGCCCCAGTTGTCGTCGGCGGGAGGGGCGAGCGCGGGCTTGGGGTCCGGCCTGCCGGAGAAGGGGTCGGGCGGGGCGGAGACGCGGCCGCCTCGCTCCGGCTTGGGGAAGCCGTTGAGGCCGCCGCCGAACAGGTCCTCGGGCTGGAAGATGGCGGCGGAGCTGCTGCGCGCGAACGGGTCCTTGCTGTCCGCGGCGTCCTTGAAGGGGTCCTCGATGTTGAAGGGGTCCTCGTAGCGGTAGTCCTTGAAGGGGTCCTCGGCGAAGTCCAAAGTCTGGACGAAACAAGCGGGTGAGCGAGTGTTGTGGTGGCGTCGGGAGGGGGGGTGGGGTGGAGGAAGGGTAAGGGTGGGGTGGGTAAGTGTACGCACGTGTCCGCTCCGGGCTGCGTCCGCTTAGCGCTGCAAGTGGGGACAAGCACGAGCCGAGTTAGCATGTTAGTGCACAGTGTTAATGATCACGCCGCACTCCTGGTTCAAACGGATTAGCATCCTCGACACCCGCCGAGTTGGTATAATGATAACCACTCCCATTGTCTCGACCGGGAGCCAATAATACCACAATTAATCTCATCCTGAAGGGAACTGACTGATTTTAATGGCCATATATTTTCAGCAAGACACCCAAAATCTCAGGTGGAGATGTTTAGCCGATAAAACACCTAGGAGACCATGCTAGAGCAAGACATATCGCAATAATTCTAGAGATTATTAAAAAACCCGACTATGTATAACCAACTACATGTCTTTAAGTGGAAGTCGTTATAATGGTAAGTATCGAGATAACCAATCAAATGATTAGTTAAGTTAAAAGTTTAGTAGGTTAGTCTCCAGGAGTGAAGGCGTGCGCGCAGTACATACCAACAAACACAAGCGACCAATCGTCGACCCTATCTCGTGGGAGTAAGGTCTACAATGGTAGAGTGTTGTTGTCGGTACCTACGGTCAGATATTTACATATAAGACGCAGAAATGAAAATTAGAGAAGATATTAAAATAAATAAAATGGGATGAGGATTAAATATATACATTCAACTACGTTTTATACCATAATATATATATGTACAGTAATTTCGTGCGACTAGATTACAGCAATGACACCTCTATATGATGGCAGAACGGCCAAATAAAATAAACTTATATTATAGTACCTTTGCGGTACGGCTTTTAAGCAGTGTTGGCCGAGTGGCGGATCTCACGTCCGACTTTCAATCCGGAGGTCGTGGGTTCAAATACTTCAAATCCTGGCTCGTACCAATGAGTTTTTCGGAACTTATATACGGAATATCATTTGATATTTACCACTAGCTTTTCGGTGAAGGAAAACATCGTGAGGAAGCCTGCATACATCAGCCGCGAGGAAATTCAATGGTGTATGTGAAGTCCCCAACCCGCATTGGGCCAGCGTGGGGACTATAGCCCAAACCCTCTGGTGCTTGAGAGGAGGCCTGCGCCCAGCAGCAGGACATATACCTATAGACTAAATATTTTTTTATAGTACTTTTAGTATAATGCAAATAAAATATTTCTGATTCTGAGTTTTCTTCTTCCTCGCGTTATCCCGGCATTTTGCCACGGCTCACGGAGCCTGGGGTCCGCTTGACAACTAATCCCAAGAATTGACGTAGGCACTATTTTTTACGAAAGCGACTGTCATCTGACCTTTCAACCCAGAGGGGAAACTAGGCCTTATTGGGATTAGTCCGGTTTCCTCACGATGTTTTCCTTCACCGAAAAACGACTGGAAAATATCAAATAATATTTCGTACATAAGTTCCGAAAAACTCATTGGTACGAGCCGGGTTTGAACTAGACGTGCGCGCCGCCGCGGCGCGCCGCCGCCATAAGGAGTCAGCGCGCCGCCGCCGCCGCCGGTAGTTTAAAATTCGCGCCGAGACAAAGCCCGCAAGAGTACAAATTTAAAATCAATGGACATAAAGCGCGTGCGACGTGCTTAGCTTTAGCGTTCCCACTGTTACGTTTTTTTTTAATTCATTGTATGATTTATTTTAACCCATAAATCGATAACGTCCACTATAATGGACATCCCAAGAAAAAAAATTCTGCAACAAATATTAAAGCATAGCATTACTTTCCTCTGGTAGCGTACTTACACTACCAGGAAACTACTACTACTACTAATACTACTTGAATAATATGTTATTTTTAAGTATGTATGAGTATATAAGAAAATATTGGGAACCAGTGTGAACATAATCTTTTTGTCAAAGTCCTACAGAACGCAGAACTTGCAAGGAAGCATCCGACAGACTGACATTTTACCCATTTTTTTTTTATATGACAGTATTAAGCAGCGTTAATATAAAACGTATAATAGGTTACTAACTGGTCTGTTTATTACGTGGCAATATGATTTACATAACAATGTTTTTTGTTTATGGGTAAAACAAGTGTAAAAAGTGTAATGTCCAGTATTTTGCCCGTTGTAGTTTGTAGTCGACAACACGGCACTTTTGCTAAGTCCAATATGTTAGACGTTGCCAAGTATGCGAAGAGTAAAATTATTAAATTTTCTGGTAGTTTTTGTGATAAATAAATTAAATAGAGGGATGTTAGGTGTTTCAAAACATTTTAAAAAGCCATTACTTGCCGTATTACGTAATGAACCAAATAGATAAAAATATATTTTTATAGATTTTTTCCCTATGGATGTGGTGTGTGTGTGTGTGTGTGTGTGTGTGTGTGTGGATTTGTTTTTATCAAGAGACATACCCGATTTCATTTGAGAAATTTGGTAGGAAATTTTTGATAAAAGTGCATGCATTATTGTAAAACCATTGCTTGGATGTTACTGCTTCCTAGGATAACCCGCTGTTTGATTTAATGTTAAATAAATGACGTTAATGACTGGTAAAATTTTACCACCTACGAGCTATAAAGTTATTCCAAAAATACAAAAATAGTAGGTTTTACTTCAATTCATTACATAAGTTGACATTATCAGTAAGTGTATTTCTAATTAAAAAATGCAATTATTCTATATTTATTTATAAAAAACATGAATTGGACTAAAAAAAACCTTATGCACGTAAAGTAGGTAGTCTATACTCGGCAACGTCCAAAATACTGGACGTATTTTCATTACGCGGCGTGTTTTTTTATTTACACCGATCCTGGCAACGTCCAACATACTGATATATGTTTTTTTCATGATATTTCTACAATAAACCAAAAAAACGATATAACACAGTTTTTTTGAGTTTTTTCCCGTGTTGATTTAAGAGTTAATCTTGGTTTCTCGTTATACGTATATTGAAAAGTTGAAAATCCCACGCCGCCGGCGTTACGCCGCCGCCGTGGATTTTTTCGTGGCGCGCCGCCGCCCGATTTTTTTCGACCGGCGCGCACGTCTAGTTTGAACCCGCGACCTCCGAATTGCAAGTCTTACCGCTAGGCTACCAGCGTTTACTTAATTTCTGATTCTGAGTCTGATTCTGAATGTACGTACATGCGTATTGATTTAACTTTCTATTAGTATTAGAGGTACTATACAGCCAGCTATAAGTATTTTGATCCGACAATATTTGACAATGTCGCTGCTGCGATGAACCTTATAAAATGTTTATGAAGTGAAATATATTTTAAATTCTGTAATTTACATATACGGATACATATACGGATATTACAAATGAAGGCAGGCAGGAAAGTTTAAAGTAATAATGATAATAAATCATACTGACACAAAAATAATAATGAACATACACAGTCGTGCTTCACGTCAAACAACGAGCAAACCAAACGATCAAAGCGACTGAACACCGCAGCAATGGTTCCAGTACAATGAGGTCAATGAGATACGAATGTCGTTCAAAAAGGAAATCCGCGAAATGTCTCAAACCTGCCTTTTTGTTATCACTCAATCAATCCAGTGACTTTTTTTTTATATTTCCATTTTTTTTATAATATAGGAGGCAAACGAGCAGATTTTTATAATATAGGGGTCACCTGATGGTAAGCGATTACCGCCGCCCATGGACACCCACAACACCAGAAGGGTTGCAAGCGCGTTATTGTGATAAATTGCTCATTTTCTATCTAGATTTAGTTATAATATTCAACACGTGTCCACAACCTACATATTCTTTATTATTAGGAATGTTGTTCATATTAAGCATCAAAAAAATTGATCTAATGTTGAAAATGCTAATGAACAGTCCTGTCCTGACTGTTATAGTAACAACGAGTAAGTAGATGTCGAATTTTTTAGAATTCGGGTTGTTTTACGGTACCGGAGACGTTTTAACTAAAAATTCAATTAAATTAGTATATTTGTTAGCTTGCACCTTTAACCACTGTGTTTGCAAATTAAGCCCCAAAATGCATCCAAACAGAGAAAGTAAAATGTATAAATAGCCAAGCGCATCGACATTCAAGAGTGGCATAATCAAATGGCAGTAACACATGAAAAGCGTTGAGACACCACAGCCAGCCAGCCAGTTACGATGATAACCGAGATGTTCGTGCCGCGAACATTATAATTATATTACCTAACTTGCGAACGTTAAGCTTTTTTAACTACATAAAATTTGCACGTGAACAAACGACATTAAAGACATATTTAAGTAACCATTCGTACACCATACTTATTATGTGCAATGGAATAAGGTTTACTAATGATCACTGTGTTGATGTGTCAGTGCGCGTACTTGTAGGTACCCATATGTAGTTACGTACATTTTACTTTCTCTGCCGCACAAACAGTAAGAAAAACAATCAATAATTATTAAATAGATAATAACAAGCGTAGCCGTCGACCGCCGTCCGCATGCCGCTAACTCTATACTAGACTAGGAGGGGAGGGGGGAGGGGAGGGGCAAACATAACAAAATAAACTCTGTAAACAAACTATTAGCGTCAAATTATAAACAATTATCGAAATAGGATAATTCAAAGTGATAATACTTAATGCTGGACTTATATTGAGAACTTACTTGTAAGTAAAAACTGGGTTTATTTATCTAAATTTAGTATGTATTAAATTTATCCGATTTCGAGCATATGGTACGCATAACACATTTTCTAATAAAATAAATTAAAATAGGAAAATTTATCAAAAAATACATTTACCTAATTATAAACAAAGTTAAAATTTTGTTTCACAAAATAAATGTATGTATATTGTTATAAGTTAAATAATGATTTAATGATTTTAAATTTATTTTAATACATCTACATTAACTATGAGTATCTGAACTGATCTGTGATCAGTATGTGTGTACAGTCAGCAACAGAAGTGAGTGCGGGCGCGGTGTTCAATTATGTACTTTACATATATAAAGTGTGTAAACACAGCTGTGTTACATGTAGGTATAGCTTGTGTCGTGCCTTGTGGAAATCTAATAAATAATTTCGGTTTTAGTGCAGATCATAATCAACATTATCAATCAGCATTACATTCATAATCAACATTATTCGCATGCCCTTATCCTTATTGTCATTTTCTTAAGGGCGCCTCATGCCTTTTTCTTCCATGCCTCTTTGTCGCCCGTAATTCTATCATTTATTTACACTTCTTTTCATATTAAGGCTTGGCCACACACAGAGCGCGACTCAGCGCCGCGTCCGCGCCGCGTGATGCCGACGCGAAGCCTGGTCAAACAGGGCGCGCGCCGATCGCGCCGGCCTCACGCTCTCAACACGCCCTCAAGGCGCGCGTGAACGCGGCGCGGCCGCGCGGGAACGCGGCGCACCGCTCGCTGCCTAACGTCCGATCCTACTGATGTGACCTTGCGCGACGCGGCGGGCCGCCGCGTTCGCTCGGCGCAGCGCTGCGCACGCGCCGCGCGGACGCAAGGGGCCGCGCGGCGCGGGGCGCGACAGAAGCGGGGCATGATACCGGCGGGACGCAGTCTGTTTGACGTCGGTAACCTGTTAGCATGTGCCGCGGTCGCGCGGCGTGGACGCGGCGCGGACGCGGCGCTGCGTCGCGCTCTGTATGTGGCCAAGCCTTTAGGTATCTTTCACACAGTTCATCCACCTTTTCGTTCCCTTTCACATTCACACATTCACGTAAGGCTATATTCGCGAATAGTTATGCAAAATTTATGACATTCGTGTTTTTCACATCAAAGGAAGCGAACCACGAATTCGCGGAGTTTAAGCGACCACGCTCAACTGGGAAAATTAATTCGTACGTAAACCACTCGCGCTTCGAACGCGCTAATGAATATTCGATCGCCACTCACACGAGGGCGAACCGCAAACTTTCGCACGGTATACTAAACTTCGTGCAGTACGTCAGCGGTCCAAATAAAATATTTAGAGAACAGTAGTAACTTAGCAAGTAGAAGTTACGCCGCGTAGGGTCACCCGTCACTCTCGATGCTGACTGTACTCGTGTAGTGTGCGCGTGTGTGTGGGGGGGGGGGGGGGGGGGGTGCAGGCGTACCTTGCCGGGCGGGTTGGGGCGGGGCGGCGCGGGGCGGGGCGGCGGGGTCTTGTGCCGCTTGGGCGGCAGCGACGGCGTGGGCGAGCCGCGCGGCGGCAAGTGCAGCACCGCGAACGGGTCCGCCTCCCACGACGCCTGCCGCCACACACGAGTGCGTTACCGAACGTGTCGCTTCAGGTTAACGCGCGTGACGAGGCCCGTTGAGCCCTCGCGGGTGCGATCGCGGCCGGGCGTTGCGATTCCAAAAAGTAGAAAAGCGAGTGGAGCCGCCGGGGCGACGGCCGGCGAGCTCCCGGCGCGCGGCGCGGCGCGGCGAGCGGCAGAACGAGGCCGTTCATACATTTTGTCGAGCGCGACGTATGAATGGCCTTAACTTGCCGCTCGCCGCAAATAAATATTAACGTCTCGATGCATCGGATCGGTATTCGAATCCCTTGACAGTGAACGTAACGCCGGTCGCTCGGCCGCAAAGGACCGTACATTAAATTAGCAATTAATGTTACGGCAGGCCTCGTACCATATGCCGCCGCGATCGCAACCGCAAATGAGTACGGACCATTATTTCAAATCGGCTTTCTATTTCTATTCAGTCGGCGAAAGCCAAATAGCTCCCACAGTAATAAAAACGTGATCAGTAGCAACACATGACGCCACGAGTAGCGAGTACTTACATCGACGGGCTGCTTATTGTCGGCGGCGGCGAAGGAGTCGCCGGCGAAGGGGTCGCCGCCCGACGCCGCGAACGGGTCCCGCCCGAACCCGTCCTGCACAACAATAGGATTTTCACCTCAGCAGATCGAACAAGGGTACTTTGCTTCTTAAAAACAGTGAACAAAATGCGATTTTGCTCACTGAGTTATTTTGTCTCACTCAGTGAGCAAAATCGCATTTTGTTCACTGAGTGAGACAAAATGTCATTCAAGTGACCATTATAGTCAAATGTCATTTCAACATGCGGGGTCTAATACAAGTTCGATATACTTGGGTTCTATTATCTCTGTCCCTCTAGGTCTAGGTATGTTCTCATTGCTTAGGGTGAAAAATTTTGTGTACTACACGAGATCAAAGTTATTTACATCTCGTGCGCTTTTGAATCCCTTACTACGCTCAAGATTCTAAATTAGATTCACTCGCTACGCTCGTGAATCTATTATAGAATCTTTCGCTTGCACGGAACTCAAAATAAGCACTCGAAGAAATATCAAACTTTGATCTCTTGTTGTACAAATAACTATTATCTAATTGAATCGTTACGTAATAGACGTTATCGGTTAGTAAATGTCTCGCACCTGACATAGGCCTGAGGGCCTGCCGCCCCTCTCGCCCGCCGCCGGCGGGCGGGCGGCGCTAGGCCCCGTTATAAAATCTACTCGACCAATTCAAGAAGGCTCCGTTTCCATACATGTTACTAGCGATCGGTCACCATCTCGAGCGAGTCGAACTATCATTCATCACTTAACGAGTGCTACAACATAAAGGAGATATTAATATCTAGGATCGTGAGCCTAAAAGCGGTTCAATAACTTTCACATTACGAGCGAGCGAGCGCCTCACTCGGTGTCGCAACCGCACAGTCTCGCTCGGCGCCCCTCGTTTCCCTTCCCGCGGTGCTCGTCCCTCCCCGCGGTGTACGCACCTGCGCGGCGGCGGCGCGGGGCGCGAAGGGGTCGCGGGGGTCGCGGGGGGGCGGCGCGGCGGCGGGCGCGGGGCGGGCGTCGTCCTTGAAGGGGTCCGCGAAGCCGCCGTTCATGGCCGAGAACGCGCCGCCGGCCGGCTCCTCCTCCTGTCAAAACAGTTTATACGTCTCAGTTGTATACTGGCCCGTTTCACATGTAGCGGAATGTTTAAGGGTCGGTTGCACCAAACTGTTCGTATCGTTAAAGAGTTCGCTAAATTTTTATGTATGAAAGGTGTCATAGTAAAGGGCCGGGGCGCGCCGGCTGACGTTGATCAGTCTGTCAAATGTGGTCGGTGCAACTGGCCCTAAGGCGAGTAGAGTGAACGGCGACCTCCCCGGCGCCGACGAGGCGGTCGAGGCTGGCGCTGTCGATGGCGGGGCGGAGCGCCAGCGCGGCCTGCGCGGCCGCGCCGCCCGCCGCCAGCGCCTCCACGGCCTCCTCGATCATGCGCAACTGCTCCTCCAGGTGCGTTATCTTGATGTTCGCCTGCAAACATTCATACGCGGTCATAACTAATTTATAGTCGGTTACACCGAACCGTCTATCACTGTTAAAGTAAAAATTTTCGCTAAATATTGTTATGTGGAGAGTTTCACTAGCTAAGTGGCTATTAGCGGTGGCTAAGTGGCATGATCATATCCGTGAGTGAGATTGGGCCGTTATTTGCTAAGACCGTTGTGTGGATGCCCCCGCGCAGCGAGGTGAGGAGCATCATTTCGAGCGGCTCACAACTAGCTCGTTGCCCTTCTGTGGGCCGGCGCCCATACTGCAGCTTTAATGCATTTACAACACTTTCTCTTAATTCGCAAAAAGAGTAGAGATTTATAGTTGGTGACGATTAAATACACGAAATCAATGAAAATAGAACTTATACTCGTTGAGTAAGAGTTGGGAAGCTGGCAGAATGGCCACCTGCTCGCTTCGCTTCTCTACCTGGCTGACTTGCAGCACGGTGCGGCTGTGTGTGTGCGTGAGCTCGTCGGCCTGCCGTCTCGCTCGCTCCAGCTCGTCCTGCAGCATGCTCTCTCGCTCGCGCAGGCTGTTGGCGGCCTGTCGTCGCGCCGCCACCTCGGCGGAGGTCTCGTTGGCCGCCGCCTCTTGTGCCGCCACCTGGGACCTCAGCTTCTCTACCTAACGACACAAAAAACACAATACGAGTCAAAACTTCTTATAAAGAAATCACAATGAATTGAATGAAATTTAGTAGTAGTTGTAGTTTATTAAAAAAAAAACTTATTTTGGTCAAATGCCTTGTATATACCAAGGAACACAGGTGTTGTTTTTTTATTGTAACATCCAGTAATATTTATTGGAAGACAATTACAATATTTACAATATAAATATTTTAATAAACTAACCTGTGCCTTGAGATCGTTTAACCTCTTTTGTGCCTCCCCTTTTTGGTTTTCTAACTGTTTCAGCGTTGCCGTCAACGTGTCCAATTCACTCTGAAATGTTTAACCACATTTTTAGAATGACTTTAGATACATTTTAGAACGGTTTGTAGTAGTCTAGTAGTAGTGTGTCAGGCTTGCGTCGGTGTCACGGCCTCGACGCTCCTGACGTGACTCAGCATAAGTCATAACGTGCTTTAAATTTTAAATGAAAATGCCCTTAAGCAGCGCGGTGATAGGTACGCGAATTCAACGCGACGCGGTGCGGTGCGGGTATTCGCTAATGCGACAACACTGACCGTCAATTAACTTCAATATTCTTCCATAGATATCAACTGTTAGTTTCATCTGCGCCGCACTGGTTCGCGTTCGCATCTTCATCGGGCACGCTGGTGAGCTAACACAGTGAGTTACCTGCAGGCCGGTGGCCTCCTGCGTGCTGGCGGCCAGCTCGCGGGTCCTCGTGGCGATCTCGGCCTCCAGCGCGAGCCGCTCGCGCGCCAGCGCGTCCACCTCGCGGGCGATGGCTTCCATCTCCGGCGTGGGCTGCGGGCCCAGCGTCGGCGCCTCCACCGGCTGAAGCAGACAATACAATACTAAACAACTAAGCCATCACAGACCCCTTGACTCCTCCGGACGCGACATCACATCCGAACGGTTCCAAATAACAACCCATGCTCAATTCCTAATATTAACTCTCAAGGTCGTTTTTCGACTGGCAAATTTAGAACCCTGGGACTCCATGGGTTAATGGAGACGATAAAAATTAAAGCATGAAGTTGTAAATCTCAGAACCTCAAAATATGCCGCAAGAAGACTTCAAGTGTATGGTATCAAAGTTTTTTTGCAAAGATAAGCAATATACAGTTCTAAAAATTACCATTTCCAGATTATTCTCAATATCGACCTTGCAATACCTGCATATTTACGCCGCTCTTACACCAAGACTTGTAATACAAATGAACGTATTAATCAAATGACGGCCGTTTTCACGGACTAAATCGCTTTTACGAGCGACGCTATCTCGGTAATCGACGAGCAGACCATTAAAACAATACACTGCGACAAATTAATGAATCCGGAATACTTGTACCGCTTTATTATAGGTTTGGTTTTAACAAGAATCTCTCGCCAGTTTCGCCATAACACCGGTTTTTGTTCTAATGCAGTTTTCGAACATATTGTCGAGTGTCGAGACAGACGTCGATAATCTTGAACACGAGTAGTCGCGGTTCAACCAGATGATCATCGATATCATATCAATCTCCGCCGAGGCGGCTCGGCTCGGTGTCAGGCGATCACTACGAACAGCGACACTCTATTACTGACAATCGGTGGATCTTCCGAGGTGCGGTCCAAATATTGCTGGCTAGAATGATTTGGCCATTAAAAAATATGTCATTTTTATTGTTATTTATCTTTTTTTATTGGATATAGTTTTGAGGTCTCTAATATTGTTTGTGGTTTTTACACAAAACAGATAGGTACAGAAATCAATCTCCATACAAAGTGCGCTCGAGCAACGCACACATAGACACGGCTCACGGACACGATATCTCGGACCGGTTGGGACCACTGCGAGCGCGAGTGCCATTCGCTTGAGACACGCGTCTGTGAACTTTTTTGTGCAATAACAATAATGGAGAAACAAAAAAAATAGTTATTATAACTGTCCAGTGGACGGTTGTTTAAATTCAACATTAAACGGTGAATTGTCGTTTTTTAAGCTACCAGTGGTTTCAGAGAGAAAGCGAATGCGAATTTATTACATTGTACGTGAGAATGCGAATTTATTACACTTTAAAATATAATAATCGTGCATTTCGCCAATCTCGAAATCATCACAAGATATTTTCTGTGGCAAATTTGTAATAATTGTAATATAACAATGACATTAAAATTAAAATACCTATTTGGGTTATTAATGTTATTATTAATTTATATTTCCATTCTTCCCGTTTCATTCTCAATAATAAATCAAACAACTAGATACGAGATACGATACGATAGATACGAGTGCCACTACCAGAATAGTTTTTTGTGCATAAGCCATAGTTCGCAACCCTAGACCGACCGCCGAGCGTAGGTATGAAAAGTAAAGTACATACATGTGATTGACTTCTGTACCTATCTGTTTTGTGGTTTTTATTTCTCGGCGGTTAGAACAAAAAGTAAGTAAGTAACTAGTAAGTGTTAAAAATTTTTTTCAAGCTTACAGCCAAGTTAACGAAAAACGTGCTCTCAGGAAGTTTTAGATGCCTATAAAAAATATGGAAAGAATTTTCTGGAATCAATTGTTACTGGGGACGAAACTAATGTTTTTTACTATGATTCCCTCATGTCGTGGTGAACAGCGGCCTCGAGGCGAAGGTAACGCAATCCACTACAAATACCATGGCTACCATGTTCTGGGATTCTCACGTAATACTGTTGATAGACATATTATATAAGAAAGTAATACCCACAGACTTAAATATACCCTAGATGAAGCAAATATCACGATTTGTATTGAAAGCAAGCGTGCCGACTTTTTACCACCTACTGTGACGTCACAGCCGCAATTTAGTGATGGGAAATCCTAACCGATTCAAAGACACCAATGCCCCTCTGCCCCGCTACGATTCAACTGTCTTGCTCACACTCATAGATTTTATATCTGCGGTCTCGCTCGCTCACTACCCGCTCCCCCGCGAACCACGCCAAAAATCACAAATCGATTGCCGTAAATGACATCGATTTTCTGACAGACGAATGAGAAAGACAGACGAATGATAAAAACAGACGAATGACCTTCTTCCCAACTTTTCCCTTCATTGAAACTGGTATTTTCAAAATCTATGACTGGATCATGTGGAAAACAAAAATAATGAAAGTTTTTTTTAACACAATAGATATTTATAACCCTACTAAAACGATAGGCACATATATAATCGTATGTGGTTAAATTACTCTTCTTTTTACACGACTGCCCAAAAAAAAGAGTCTATTGTTTTCGCCGTTCATGTTTTTGAAGTTGTCGTGTAAAATTAGCACATTTTTTATTTTATTTATTTATTTAATATTTATTGCACAAAAGTAAATCTTATATATAGTACTTAATGCCATAAGGCATTCTCTACCATCTTTACCATCTTTTATCAATAAAACTTCATCATTCATATGTCCGATATCGATTCAAATCGATTATTAGAAGCGATTGGTAGAACGAACAACACTAGTCGCTAAATTTGACAGACGAATGATAAACAGCCTGTACCACGAAGTCGAAGCGATGCGCGACGGTATCGCTAGTCCGATATTCATCGTCTCTTAACTCACGACGTCAGATCAAATGCTCAAAGCAAACGCGCAATGTAATGTAAATATAGTTTTGTAACGTTAATCTATAGTTACTTAGGTACATTATTGGAAAGACAATCTGGAATACTTAAAAAATTGTTTAAAATGAATTCACGCATTAATATCATTTTAAAATTACTTGCCTGTGATAGGAAATATGTCCTTGCCCTTGGGTGCTTGCAATTTTTGGGCTGTTGCAGTTAATTATCACGCAACGAGGCATTTTTTAAAATTTTTCGGACTATCGGCTGCAACAACTGACGTGTGTGGACTGTCAATAGCGACGGCCAACCTCGACGCTTGGTCAGAGTTCGGACACGCGAAGTAGATGCATTTGCGTCATCTAGGGTATATTCAAGTCTGTGGTAATCTGCGATCATATATAACCATGGATACCGCCTTCAGGAACATTATCGTTCAAATTCTCGGGCCAAATTAGCACACATACACAATTACGCCTACATTCAAATAAGACGACGCGTTTACAGAGCCTGTAATCAAAGCTGGTAAACGAAATAATAGTCATCTTTATTACACTAATGGTACATAGCTAAGTGTAGATGAAATGCATATAATGTCAATAACTACCAATCAGAGACATTAATCCGCTAATAACCTTCTTGCTGTACGTACTGGCCGCTGAGAGTTCGCGGTCCATATTTGACTAACTCAACATAAGTAAATATATCATTGTTGTATAAATGTATTCCGCTATAATAAGTATTTTGTATATTTTATTATCAATCTGTATGGCAGTGCCAATTCACGTTCAGGTATAGTCTGTCCGTTTTTCTAAGATTAAGTACGCCATAGTAAATGTATGGCGAACTTGATCTTAGAAATCGGACTGGCTATACAGTCTGCAAAATTTACACGGGTACACGAATCGGGTCAAAAATATTTGAACAGGCGGAGTCACAATAAATCCCCACTTTCAGTTCAGAATATTTTATATGCATATAGCCGGTCAAGCAAGTTTGCCAGTAGAAAAAGGTGCAAAATTAAAATTTTGTATAGGACCACAGCCGTTCGCGCGCTTAAATTTTCTAAATTTGCCGCTCTTATAATATTTTAAACTTTCGCGTTTTGAACACATATTAACTCACATTATACGAAACGAAACTGATTTACGTCGGTAAATCAAGGTAATTGAATATAATTCGCGTTAGACCCGTCTATAATGTGAGTTAATATGTTTGCCGCTCTTTTCTACTGACGGAAATGGCTTGAGAGAGAACCTACATATATGTGACAGTAGAGGGTGGATTCAAATGATCAACATTTTCAGATAATGTGTGTATTTGTTAAATTAATTCAGTGAAAGCATGATAGGAAAAATGTATCTACATATAGGAGACCGGGTATGATTATCTCACGGGTTATATCTCATGAATAGAACATATTCTAGATATCTTGCCAGGCATCCACTCAATTTCATGTCTCTCTAATTGGACAGCTTTTTTCCATAGTTCTCTGCGAATAGCATCTTGTGGGAATCTGAATGGAAAGTAATGTAAAATGACAATACCAAATTTGATTATTAATTTTAAATAACTAGGTAGTTTTTTTATAGCTCCATCTCATGAAATAAAAAAGGAAAATACAAATCTGTAAGAAGGAATTTATTTCTACATTTATAATTATATAGAAAATACCTAAACCAAACACAAGTTAATAAAATAGTCTACTTCATTTAGCATAACACCATCCCTATTATCCTCGCAATTTAAAAAGTCGTATGTTGTTATGAAAGTCGTATGCAGTTGTTACGTTTTAGCTTAGCACGGAGTATTGAAAACAAATCGTCATGTTTTTTCCAAATTCTACTGAAGTTATCTGTTTACTACAAGTGAAAAGTGATTCCACTGTCCTTGGTATGAACTAAAATAACTTCTGCACCACTTCACGAAACATGAATATATTTTTAATTACAAAAAAACGTTGTTTTTATAAATCAATTTAGCTATTTGTCACTGACTGTCATCTCGGTCGTACTGAGATTGCCAATCGAGCAGTTTGTAAGTACCGCCTATCGCGGGGTAGTTTGCGTTGGGTCATAATTGAGCGGACAGAATACTTCCATGTATAGCATTTCGCTGGTGGTAATACCACAGTGACTAGCAATGGCAGCTAGTAGCTGCCAGCTACTACTCATCTCAACCCTTAAACAACAGTTATGAGAGGTGATCAAGAACACACGTGGGAAAACTTAGCAGAGGTGTGCGCCTTCTCTACTACGTGCGCCCATTCACGTTGCTTCAATTACCAAGGCTACCCACCGTATAGGCACGACCTGGCCTCGGTCGGCCTCATGTTGGGGGCCAGGTGCTGGACCGGGGCCTCTACCCGCAGCGGCCTCTTCACGAGCCTCATGTGAACAGTTAGCTAGGTACCTGTGGCACGGCGGCCTCGGGCGGGGGCCTCATGTTGGGGGCCAGGTGCTGGGGCGGGGCCTCCCCCCGCAGCGCCCTCTTCACGAGCCACATGGCGAGCGCGAACTGCCCGCGGTTCAGCTTGCCCACGCCCTCTATGTCGCAGAGCGCCCTGCGAACGATCGGAAACTATCAGACCCTTATTTACAAATTTTGGGTGTCGATTTAAACTTAAAATCCTACTAAATTAATTGTCTCCCAAAAGCTCATAAATACTTAAAGATCTTCAATGTATATGAATACAAATGTAGTCGCTTTTGACACGGTGTTCCTGACTAATTGGGAGTCCTTTTTATAAGCGATTAGATTAGATGTTTTTTGGCAGTAAGACTTCATCAAGTGTGACTTGTCGTGTGGGACAGCCGGACACGAGGAGCACCCCCCACCCCGCGGGGGCGGCAAGTGTGTAGCACCCACCATATGTGCGCGAGCGTCTGCTGGGGCAGCCCGGACTCGAGGAACACGTGTTTGATCTCGAGCCCCGACACGAGCCCGTCGCGGTCCGCGTCGGCCACCGCGAACTGCGCGTCCGAGGCGGCCTTCTCCGCCGCCGACACCACCCAGCCCGAGGGAGCCGGGGACACGAGCGGGGCCGACCCGAGCGGGGCCAGGGGCGGCCCGGCCGCGGACAGGGGCGCGATCAGCGGCGGCTGCGACGATGGCGGCTGCCGGACAAAACTTTACGTCAAATTATGTCTTTCATTGGATCCAAACGGTTAGTAACATTTATTAAGAAATATATACCTAGGCAGTAGTGTAAATAATGCTAGCATTATTATTATAGAAAAGGAGTATTATTGTTATTATTCGTATGTGTCTACGTAGTACGTAAGCTTCTTTATTCTGGGTCCACGACAATGAAAATAAAAATATGACCTTATTATTCTTACTGAGAAAACGGTGCGTCACGGCGGGCGGCCCAGAAACTATCCCAGCGGGGCAGGGAATACTCACACTGGACAGGTCCAGCAGGCCCTCGAGCAGGCTCGCGTTGGTCTGCGCGGGGCCGGCGGCGGGCGGCGCGGGGCGGCCGGGGGAGGGCGGGCGGGAGGGGGGGCGCGACGGCGGGCGGGAGGGCGGCCGCGCCGGCCGCGCGCGCAGCTCGGGCGGCAGCGTCGTCGGCACCGCGTGCTTCTCCAGCGCCTTGTACACCAGGTGCATCGCCTGAGGGGACCGAGACCGTGCTCAACGAGGTGTGTACATATTTATAAACCTTCCCGACACGGGATGATCTTCCTATCTAAGTATTAGGTATAACCGGTTGAAAGTACACTGACGCCGTCGTGGGTAGCGAAACAAAAAAAAATAGCGTCAACCATAAAGCGTCTCTTCCGCTTTGCCCTCAGTTTGGCTGGTAGAGAATTGGCGACAGACTACACTTTATAAATTCTTTATTTAGAAAAACAGCAGTAAGTCATCCTTTAGTATCGTACATAACTTACATAAGTTATATTTTGTGCAATAAAGTTTGGATAAATAAAGCATTACAAAAATCTCTGCTCTCAACTCACCACCAAAAACTCGTGGCGGTCCAGCATGCCGTCGCGGTCCTGATCCGCCAGATCCCAGATCTTGCCGAGAGTATCCAAAGGCAGCTTGGACTCCATCAGCACTCCCTTCACCTGCACACATTACTAATCAGAAATATTTCCTTCACACTATCCGCTACCCGATCATCCGCTACCTTAGAATTCAACATTTTAGAAATCTGCTCCCACGTAGCTGGTTTGTTACTGCACACCGTTGTATGGGGACCTTGCACTTTGAGACTATGCGCTGAAACTTGGCACAGTTGATTGTTAGCTGGTCTTGAGCAGATACAGACCGGGAGCCGAAGAGAGCCACCTCTCATTTAGTGGGGGGGGAGGGGAGAAGTTCGGCGCTGCCGCGCTTCACTTGGAGCAATATTTCTCTAAAACTATACCTATTAGGGCATGTAATATATCATTTTCGGATAAATTAAGGATGAAGAATCTAGTTTTGGAACAAAAACAATGCACTTTCTAACAAAAAAAAAGCATAAAGTAGAAAAGATTAAAAAACGTATTTTTAATTTTTTCATAATTACCAATTTTTTTAAAAGTGTAGCAGGAATCTGAAAACAAAAAATACAGTCGTAAAGCTACACTTATTACGGTTAGGAAAATATATAGTTTACTATACAAAACTGTTAATAAATGGGTGATAAAAAATAATATTAAGCGTGGGTCAGAGTGATCTCAATACAAAATATTATGAATGTGGGAAAGTTACTTATAATTTGTTCTACAATCGTTTATTTTTCTTGTTTTTCGTAAATAACTCGTAAACGGTAGGCCACAGCAAAAAAATATCTTTTACGTAAATAATGTGTTTCAGATTTCCTATTAAATAAGTGCTACTTTTTTTCGCTACGATAAATATTTAAAAAAAATATTGAAGGGAGAAAATAAATACTTAGATCCCCTTTTTTAATAATTCATAAATAACTCGTAAACGATGGCCAATAGCAAAAAATGTTTTATTACATGAATAATTTACATAAAATTTCCTACAAAAAAGGTTATTCAAACGTTTTCGCTATGGTCAATATTTAAAAAGAGGACCTTAGAATTTATTTTCTCTCTTTAATATAGTTTTTAGGGTTCCGTACCCAAAGGGTAAAACGGAACCCTATTACTAAGACTTCGCTGTCCGTCCGTCCGTCCGTCCGTCCGTCTGTTACCAGGCTGTATCTCACTAACCGTGATAGCTAGACAGTTGAAATTTTCACAGATGATGTATTTCTGTTGCCGCTATAACAACAAATACTAAAAACAGAATAAAATAAAGATTTAAATGGGGCTCCCATACAACAAACGTGATTTTTGACCAAAGTTAAGCAACGTCGGGAGTGGTCAGTACTTGGATGGGTGACCGTTTTTTGTTTTGCTTTTTTTTGTTTTTTTTTTGCGTTATTTAATATTGACCCTAGCGAAAAAGTTTAAATAACCTTTTTTGTAGGAAATTTTATGTAAATTATTCATGTAATAAAAAAAATGTGCTATTGGCCATTGTTTACGAGTTATTTACGAATGACTAAAAAAGGGGACCTTACAATTTATTTTCTCCCTTCAATTTTTTTTTAAATACACATCCTAGCGAAAAAAAGTAGCACTTATTTTATAAGAAATCTGAAACAGATTATTTACGTAAAAGATATCCCATCAAAAACATAAATGTAAAAAAGGAGAGCCAAGTTCAATACAAAAATTATGCTTGGCTGTGGGGTTCGCCGCAAAAAAAGTGGAGATCTAAATGAGTGCCAAGTTCTATGCAAAATCCAAATATGTATTTATAGGAACAAAATAAGATTATAAACAAGTATTAAACTCTATTTCTTTGCTTTATTGGATACCTATAACAATTGCTGTTATTTAAAAAAAATGCGAGCTCTTAAAGCAGATTAGATTTGACTTGGCCAGTTTTCATTACATCAGTCATTTTATAAAGTTATTCAACATATATATTTTGTAATTCTGATAAAAACTGGCCAAGCCAAATCTAACCTACTTTAAGATCTCACATTTTTTTAAATAACAGCAATTGTTATAGGTATCCAATAAAGCAAAGAAATAGAGTTTAATACTTGTTTATAATCTTATTTTGTTCCTATAAATACATATTTGGATTTTGCATAGAACTTGGCACTCATTTAGATCTCCACTTTTTTTGCGGCGAACCCCACAGCCAAGCATAATTTTTGTATTGAACTTGGCTCTCCTTTTTTACATTTATGTTTTTGATGGGATATCAACACTTTTTGTAAAGAAAACTAGGCAGGTATTGAGATTTAATGTTTTTTCTTGTGTTTCCGCTGCATGTTTTTTACTTCTTTTCTTTGTATTAATTATGTGGTGCCGCGCGCCGCCAACGACACGCCGTTGGCCGGTTGTTTAGCGCGTATTACAGGTTTTTTGTATGGGGACCCCCCCCTATTTTTTAACTTTTTTATTTTTAGGTTTTTTCCTACGCTTACACACAATAACCGAGCTGGATCCCAAATTTCATCCTTCTAGGCCATCTGGAAGTAGGTTAGGTTTAGGTACTTATATGTCAGTCATAGACGTGTGCGCCGCGCCGGCGCGCCGCCGCCGCCGGGCTTTTTGGCCACACCGCCGCCGCCGATAAATGATCGGCGTGAAATCGGCGTGACCTTGAGTGTTGTTAATTAGCTATTCCAAGTTGGTTTTTGGATTACAAAATGGAGTTTTTGTATTATTTATGTTACAGTTGTCAAATATACATGAATTATTAATTAAATGAAACTAAAAAAATAAAATAGCCAGTTGCAGAAACTATTTGACACACCAATTAAAGTAACTGAGTAGTCCTAAGTATTCACCGTCAACTGTTAACAAACGAACGAAGACTGCTGCTAGTGCTGCTTATACCTTGGATTAGTGATGGGTAGGACATCAATTTAAAATGAGTTTGTATGAGTACCTCATTTTCAAAAATGAGGTGTTACAATGTCTTACTTCAAATGAGGTGAGGTACTGGCATATTTTCAGTATCGGCTACTATATTCTCTGAATTTCTCTGAACTCCATCGGCAAACAAAAACTAGATACAATGGATTTATTTTTATAGTCAAACGCAACTTGTCAGTCAGTAAGAACCAGGAAAGTTATACTCATCCTATTCTTTTGGGTGTATATGATGAATTTCTCTATGTTTGGTATGAGACAGTCCTGGGCCAAACCATATAATATAATTATACTCCTAACATCCTTTACACATAAAAATGTTTAATTTGAATGCAATTCTCGAGGTGAAGAAAAGAACTTGAACAACAGAAGACAGATAAAGTTAAGAAATAAGAATCAAACCAAGGACCTAGCCCCCACATCCTACATAGAAACTTTGATGCTTTTATGAAACTGGTTCTAATTGAGCTGTAAATTATTTTTATTGTTTGTTCAATTAATATAATATAATATATTTCAATTAGAATAGTAACCTTAAAACTGTACGACTGTTTTTTAACAAACTAAGGAGAACAAATTCCATATTTTCTTCTAATTAGATATCATTATATATAAAAATAACTAACTTACCACTTCAGATGATTTAACAGCAAAGTGATGTAAATAAAAGCACACTAACATTCGCGCCGCCGGTAACGCAGGCGGCAATATTTTTCACTACATTTTTGCATGCAAAAGACACCAAGATAGAGCCACGGGTATATTTAAACGTGTAAACAATGTCCCTGTTTAGATATTTCGGTATATATATTAGTATTACCACTATAAGACAAAACTAAATTATCTGAACATCACGATGAACTCGTTGCAAACTTTTGTTATTTGTTCCGTCACTGTCAGCTCAGTCAGCTGTCAGAGGGCCTACCGCGAACCACGTTCGACGTATTGCCTCTCTGTCGCACTTGTAAATTCGTACGTAAGTGTGACAGGGAGGCAACACTTCGAACGTGGTTCCCGGTAGGCCCTCAGCTCACAGCCGCCTATGATTTGCGTTTCGTTTCGCACTATTTCCTGTGAATTCAGTTTTACTTTTATCATGATGAGATTGTTGAGTGAAGAAATAGAATAATTAGGTCTATAAATAAACATGCCAATTAATAATCACTATATTTTTGAATTACAGGCTGGCCCTAACGCAAAAACGACAATCGAAATTGCTTTATCTGCCTCTATTATATTAATATATTAGCTCGATAGTGTGCGGAAGCGATATAGAGACATATATGCCTCTCTATCGCTCTTGCATATTCGAGCTGTAGAATAGAGGTTAACGAAAAAACGCGATAAACAGGGTTTTTATTTCGACGTTGTTTACGAAGAACGGTAACAAAATGTAAAAGTAACAATAACAAGTTCAAATCATTACGTAAAGTACATGTTTATTACACTTAAGTAAATTATACTTACTATTTAATGACTACACTAATGTAAATGATTACATTTTGTATACACCAGCAGCACATTATGGACCGTATTATATTTCAATAATTTAAATAATATTTTGGTCAGTATTAATCCTTTACTGTTTTTAAGCATGCTTCGTAAATGCTCACATGCTCAGTCAGAGGACCTACCGCGAACCACGTTCGACGTGTTGCCGCCCTGTCACACTTACCTACGAATTTACAAGTGCGACAGAGAAGCAACACGCCGAACTACGTTCTAATGACTTACATTTCGCGCGCCATTCGGCCATTTTGACAAGTAAGTCAGGATCAAAAAGGCGTAAGATCTATGAAAGCTTGCAGCGCTTACGCTTGTTATCTTTCGTGTTTAATTTTTAACGTATTTTCGTGGTGACGCGAGGCGATATTGAAGTTAGACGTGCGCGCCGCCGCGGCGCGCCGCCGCCATAAGGAGTCAGCGCGCCGCCGCCGCCGCCGGTAGTTTAAAATTCGCGCCGAGACAAAGCCCGCAAGAGTACAAATTTAAAATCAATGGACATAAAGCGCGTGCGACGTGCCTAGCTTTAGCGTTCCGACTGTTCCGTTTTTTTTAACATTCATTGCTTGATTTATTTTAACCCTTTAATCGATAACGTCCACTATAATGGACATCATTACACATCACATTAAGTATGAGTTTATTAGAAAATATTGGGAACCAGTGTAAACATAATCTTTTTGTAAAAGTCCTACAGAACGCAGAACTTGCAAGGAAGCATCCGACAGACTGACATTTTACCCATATTTCATTTTTTTTATGACAGTATTAAGCAGCGTGAAAATAAAACGTGTAATAGGTTACTAACTGGTCTGTTTATTACGTGGCAATATGATTTACATAAAAATATTTTTTGTTTATGGGTAAAACAAGTTTTAAAAGTGTCCAGTATTTTGCCCGTTGTAATCGACAACACGGCACTTTTGCTAAGTTCAATATGTTAGACGTTGCCAAGTATGGGAAGAGTAAAATTATTAAATTTTCTGGTATGTTAGGTGTTTCAAAACATTTTAAAAAGTCTGTACTAGCCGTATTATGTAATGAACCAAATAGATAAAAAAATTATTTTTATGGATTTTTTCCCTGTGGATCTAATGTGTGTGGGTGTGTTTGTTTCCTGTTTGTGTGTGGATTTGTTTTCATCAAGAGACATATCCGATTTCATTTGATAAATTTGTTAGGAAAATTTTTATAAAAGTGCATGCATTAATGTAAAAACCATTGCTTAGATGTTACAGCTTCCTAGGATAATCCGCTGTTTGATTTAATGTTAAATAAATGACGTCAATGGCTGGTAAAATTTTACCACCTACGAGCTGTAAAGTTATTCCAAAAATATAAAAATAATAGGTTTTACTTCAATTCATTACATAAGTTGACATTATCAGTAAGTGTATTTCTAATTAAAAAATGCAATTATTCTATATTTATTTTAAAAAAACACGAATTGGACTTAAAACCTTATACAGATAAAGTAGGTAGTCTATACTCGGCAACGTCCAAAATACTGGACGTCTTTTCATTACGCCGTATCTTTTTATTTACACCGATCCTGGCAACGTCCAACATACTGACATATGTTTTTTTCATGATATTTCTACAATAAACCAAAAAAACGATGTAACACATTTTTTCAGAGATTTTTCCCGTGTTGATTTAAGGGTTAATCTTGGTTTCTCATTATACGTATATTGAAAAGTTGAAAATTTCACGCCGCCGGCGTTACGCCGCCGCCGTGGGTTTTTTCGTGGCGCGCCGCGCGCCGCCGCCCGATTTTTTTCGACCGGCGCGCACGTCTAATTGAAGTACGGCGCGTGTCTGTCTCACTCCCTCTTTGGGTATTTCTAATTCATTGTTTCATTTTGAAAGAATTTTTGAGGTACACCTCAAACACGTTCATGTCACAAAGAAGCAGTGAGTGGTACAAACTCAACGCATTTCTCGGTGGACCTTTTGTCGTTGCAATAAGGTTTGTAGTTCGGCAGTTGACAGTGTGGGCCATTACTCGTTTCTTCATTTGAGACATTTTGAGTTTTGAAGGTCGGCGAGCATGCGAGCACCTAGCGCCTCGTGCCACTCTTTTGCAAGTTGTGAGGAATGTATGAGTAATTGAGGTTCGCGAGTGAATTTGAAAGGATAAGAGTTTTTTGAAATTTGAAGTGTGTGAATGATTTGTGTGGCAAGAGGTGTTTGTGATGCGCGCGAGTAAATGAGTAAAATGAATAGAGGAGTGAAGTAAGACATTTTTGCGGTATGAAGTACTGCGACAAATTAACAAAATGAGTGGTACAAATGAGGTACCTCGCGAGTGAGCGACTCAACACTACCTTGGATAGCTAGAAGAGCAAACCCTCCATTCTCAAAGAGCTTTATATCGCCACTCATCTCTTCCCAACATGCCATGGGTGAGCCCTTAGATTCTTCGGACATATTATCCAACGCATGACGTGGAGAAACACATGAATTTAAACCCAATGAATGGCAAACGTGCTTGAGTTGCAGCATGTGTGAGATGGTTGAACGCTATGAAGAGGTCGGCTTGCAGCAGTCTGCACTGTGCAGTCCATACCGCTTATGACCGCATGAAATGGAGACAAATTATATGTGGTCGCGAGCATCAGCAATGAGAAAACGAGAAAAAAGATACGTCTCGGTGAGCCTGGTGCTTGTGCGACAAGAAACTACGAAAAACTACGAAAACACAATAGTCTAGCAAATGTCATGGATATGTGGAGTTCTGTTTTGTTAACGTTTTTTATAGGATAAGCCATGGAAAGCTTGAGAAAACGGAGAGTTACAGATCGGATCGAAGGTCATGGGGATCAGGTAACCTCTTAATGCAAGCCAGTTACGAGGGAAAATAAGTTATTATACCTATCGTATATTAATTTAGAAACCCTATTTTACCCACAGCATATTCAAACTAAACGTAGTTAACTGACCAGTAACCTGCATTGATAAAATTTTCAAGAAAAACTACAAATTAATGTATTTTCTTAAGAAACCTGAAAGTCAAGGTCACGCCGAAAACACGCCGCCGCCGCCAATTTTTTGGCAAACGCCGCCGCCGATCATTTTTTAATCGGCGCACACGCCTAGTCAGTCACAATAAAAAATGTTTTTTTTTGTATGGGGACTGGGGACCCCCCCCCCCGACTATTTTTTAACTTTTTTTTTATTTTTAGATTTTTTCCTACGTTTTCACACAATAACCGAGCTGGATTCCAAATTTCATCCTTCTAGGTCACCTGGAAGTAGGTTAGGTTTAGGTACTTATATGTCAGTCACAATAAAAAATGTTTTTTTTGTATGGGGACCCCCCCTATTTTATAACTTTTTTTTATTTTTAGATTTTTTCCTACGCTTTCACACAATACCTGAGCTGGATTCCAAATTTCATCCTTCTAGGTCATCTGGAAGTAGGTTAGGTTTAGGTACTATAAGTCTGTCAGTCAGTCTTAAAATTTACGACTTTTTGACCTTCATATCTTTATAACCGTTTGAGCTAGCTTCATGAAATTTGGGCTTCTAGATGTCCTTATGGATATAATTAAACACACGTAGTTTTATGTGTTTACGTTAAAGATGTTTTGAGTTATAGAAGGGTCAAAAGTGGCACCAAGTGGTTCGTGTAATATTACACTTGGCGCTGGCTAGCCAGTTCCTTTGCTTGAACTTGGCTTGACACGCTGCCGCGTGTCTAGATTTTTTTGCTGTGGGCTACCGTTTACGAGTTATTTATGAAAAACTAAAAAAAAATAAACGATTGTAGAACAAGTTTTAAGTAACTTTCCCACCTTAATAATATTTTGTATTGAGATCACTCTGACCCACGCTTAATATTATTTTTTATCTCCCATTTATCAATAGTTTTGTATAATAAACTATATATTTTCTTAAATGTAATAAGTGTAGCTTTACAACTATATTTTTTGTTTTCAGATTCCTGCTACACTTTAAAAAAAAATTGGTAATTATGAAAAATTCAAAAATACGTTTTTTAGTCTTTTCTACTTTATGCTTTTTTTTTTGTTAGAAAGTGCATTGTTTTTGTTCCAAAACTAGATTCCTCGTCCTTAATTTATCCGAAAATGATATATCACATGCCCTAATAGGTATAGTTTTAGAGAAATGTTGCTCCAAGTGAAGAACGGCGGCGTTGAACTTCCCCCCTCCCCCCCCACTAAATCAGACGTGATTCTCGATGTCTACCGGTCTGTTTCTGCTCAAGACCAGCTAAGAATCAACTGTGCCAAGTTTCAGCGCATAGTCACAAAGTGCAAGGTGTCGTGCACTAACAAACCAGGTACACGAAAACCTTGAAAACGAATACCATGACTTTCAAAAAAGAGCGCATGACGCCATCTTAGATTACAACATCATTTTCGGCATCCATAAGAAGATAAGAGTATTAAAATGGGCCAATCGCAGTGTTCGCATCTCCTTATTCCGTCATGGCTCCGCCTTATTCCACCAGTCGCAGGCCGCGGTTTCAAGTTCCAACTGTTGACACATTCCTACCGCTGTACCCACCTTGTTACCGGCGATGAGCCCGTTACTGGGCTGCAGCGAGTCGAAGAGCGCGTTGTACTTGTCGCGCTCGCCGGGCTTGATGGACCAGTCCGAGGCGGCGGGCGCGGGCGCGGGGGACGGCGCCGCGGGGCGCGGGGGGCCCGCGGCCGGGACGCGCGGCAGCTCGCCCTGAACGGGAACATTCATCTTACTGATACTTTCATAAAATATGGAACAACATATAAGCTAATGTACCTAATGAGTTGCCGACACTTGAAAAATAGCAGCCGTATCGCAGTGGAAGTTCAATAACAGTCCCGTCTCGACGCCATGTGCAGAGAGACTAAGGGTCTCCCCAAATATATCGACGCGCATTCGGCAAAAGCCGATAGGAAAAAGCTTTATGTCCGCGCAATAAGAGCGAAAAACCGGTCGACGCGTCCGGCGTCGTCGGCCGTCGCGAGCCGAGCCAAACGACGACTTTTTCGCTCTTATTGCGCGGACATAAAGCTTTTTCCTATCGTATTTTGCCGATTCCGCGTCGACATATCTAGGGGAACCCTAATAGAATCCGCATTTTTTTATTGTTGGACACGAGTTCAAATCTCGCCCGAACGGTGAAATTATTTAAAAAAATGTTCGGTAATAGAAAGCCCTGCTCGCCACAAAATTACCTTTAAAGTTAAATGACGTCAAAATAGTATAGTGTGAGTTGAGTAGGTAGGACCGTAGGTAGGTATAGTGTACTGACCACTTTGGGCGGCGGCGTGTCGGCGTGGATGTTGCTCATGTTGATGTCGCGGCCCGCCTGCGCCAGCGCCACCAGCTTCAGCGCCACGAACAGCCCCGTCTGCACACAAGTCAATACATGCTGCGTCTTTTGCGAAACAATCATGGAGAAAAATGTAAACTCCTTGTGGATTGGATTAAGAGTCGACATTTAGAGTTTCTACATTTTTAGCAGAATCGTGTAAAAAATCGTTGTTTGAATTGAGAGGAAGTATTTTCCTGAATACGACGACTGGACATAATATTAAAATTAAAAACTCGGCGCTATCTTGAATTTATGTGTAAATTTTTGGTCCGATAGTGTAATAACGATCAAAAAACATTTAATAGTTTGGTTTTATAAGGCTACATAGTAAATAGGCCATTGCGAGTAACCAAATCAGCATAAGGGACCTTTGGCTGTTGAAAGCGTAAATCATAGGAAATATTAAAGTATTGCTGTTAGAAATTTATAACAAGTAAACGATTGACGGATTGTATTTAACTAATATCTATAGTTAATTTGGGTAAAGATGTGTTAATCAAATACACTTGTAGTCGAGCGAAGGCGAAGGGTGAAACGAAAAGCGTCTCGTATTTACGACAATCGATACCCGACACGCAACCGTAGTACAAACAAAACAGTACGAGTACTCTTTGGACTAGTTTGGACTAGTACACGCACATCGCACCGTCGTAGAGACCCCGCACTACAGCACACACACACACAACACAAACATACCTACTCGACACTCACCATCATACACTGCTAAAGTCATCACCCTTTCTTTTGACCTTAAAATGGTTAACGAAGACATTTGTATAATGGTTTGTATAATTCACATATTGTAATATAAATTACTGTTTTCTTTTTACTATGTTGTAGCAAACTGGCGGGACCCTCGAGTCGGGACGTAACAGGACGGGCTATCAGCTGTTTTATGTTGGGTGACGTTCTTTACTACCCACAAACTCCTCAAAAATCCACACTCTCACGTAGATTAGCCAAGCCACTTAGGTACACAGTACACACTACACATTGTATCGTATGCCCTTGTAATATGGTTTACAATATTATAAGCTAACAGAGTCAAATGGTACCTTACAAACTCCACGCTCGGCACTGACAACTTATCACATACGCCCATCATTCAATAAACAAGATTACATTCAACACTATATTATCCAACCAAACTTCACAGCACTTACAAAATTGTTCATACAAAGACTCGGGATTGTTTATTATTTGTTAACCGTATTCATGTCATACTGAAATGTGTGCGAGCGACAAAGCCAATAGGCGGCCAGAGAAATGATATTATGTTATCATTTATCATTATCACTCTGTATGTAATTAGACATCCTCCGACGTCGCTAGCACACGCCGCACGTCCACTCGATATCTGAATTCGATATAAAGATATGTCTCTAATATTTGTGGTTATGTATCAATATCATCATCATGATTCTACGCAGAGGAAGTCACGGGCCTATGTTTGATTTGAAGGGTATGACCACTATTCGCTTAATGAAACGGGGATCTGAAACCGCTGCATTCCAGAACATATGGAAATTAATTGATTTAGATGTAGCGCAATTGAGTAGTGGCGCCATGCTAGCTATCGTATACATATAATCGAGGAGTGATTATTTAGTGAATGCGGAATGCGTGGATATTCGTCACAGTGTCGCCACTCGCCAGACACGGCCTTCAAACTTTGTGCCGAATTACTCCGCAGTGTCGGATTATGCTTTAAACATAGTATACCTACTAGACGTGCGCGCCGCCGCGGCGCGCCGCCGCCATAAGGAGTCAGCGCGCCGCCGCCACCGCCGGTAGTTTAAAATTCGCGCCGAGACAAAGCCCGCAAGAGTACATTTAAAATCAATGGACATAAAGCGCGTGCGACGTGCCTAGCTTTAGCGTTCCGACTGTTCCGTTTTTTTTAACATTCATTGCGTGATTTATTTTAACCCTTTAATCGATAACGTCCACTATAATGGACATCATTACACATCACATTAAGTATGAGTTTATTAGAAAATATTGGGAACCAGTGTAAACATAATCTTTTTGTAAAAGTCCTACAGAACGCAGAACTTGCAAGGAAGCATCCGACAGACTGACATTTTACCCATATTTCATTTTTTTTATGACAGTATTAAGCAGCGTGAAAATAAAACGTGTAATAGGTTACTAATTGGTCTGTTTATTACGTGGCAATATGATTTACATAAAAATATTTTTTGTTTATGGGTAAAACAAGTTTTAAAAGTGTCCAGTATTTTGCCCGTTGTAATCGACAACACGGCACTTTTGCTAAGTTCAATATGTTAGACGTTGCCAAGTATGGGAAGAGTAAAATTATTAATTTTTCTGGTATGTTAGGTGTTTCAAAACATTTTAAAAAGTCTGTACTAGCCGTATTATGTAATGAACCAAATAGATAAAAAAATTATTTTTATGGATTTTTTCCCTGTGGATCTAATGTGTGTGGGTGTGTTTGTTTCCTGTTTGTGTGTGGATTTGTTTTCATCAAGAGACATATCCGATTTCATTTGATAAATTTGTTAGGAAATTTTTTATAAAAGTGCATGCATGAATGTAAAAACCATTGCTTAGATGTTACAGCTTCCTAGGATAATCCGCTGTTTGATTTCATGTTAAATAAATGACGTCAATGGCTGGTAAAATTTTACCACCTACGAGCTATAAAGTTATTCCAAAAATATAAAAATAATAGGTTTTACTTCAATTCATTACATAAGTTGACATTATCAGTAAGTGTATTTCTAATTAAAAAATGCAATTATTCTATATTTATTTTAAAAAAACACGAATTGGACTTAAAACCTTATACAGATAAAGTAGGTAGTCTATACTCGGCAACGTCCAAAATACTGGACGTCTTTTCATTACGCCGTATCTTTTTATTTACACCGATCCTGGCAACGTCCAACATACTGACATATGTTTTTTTCATGATATTTCTACAATAAACCAAAAAAACGATGTAACACATTTTTTCAGAGATTTTTCCCGTGTTGATTTAAGGGTTAATCTTGGTTTCTCATTATACGTATATTGAAAAGTTGAAAATTCCACGCCGCCGGCGTTACGCCGCCGCCGTGGGTTTTTTCGTGGCGCGCCGCCGCCCGATTTTTTTCGACCGGCGCGCACGTCTAATACGTACTCACGTCCCTATGCCCTATAGTATACTTAAAGAGTAGCCAAGTGCCTACTGGATACACAATATCACTGAGCACTCGGCTCTGCTTGTCTCAACTCAATCGATGCTTCATTATCAATACCACCATAGAGGCGCAAATAACTAGGTGTACAAGTAGGTACAGTCAGCCAAGAAAGTGGTCTACCATTTTTCGACTCTATCAATCAGATGATAGAGTCGAAAAGTGGTAGACCACTTTCTTGGCTGACTGTACCTACAGTACTGATACGTCTGTATCTATACTTTCCGCCATTTATTGCCAGATCCGCCAGAGAGAACTGGCTGACACATCTGTATGTAGAAATACACCTGTTTATTGTGGTTCTGCCAACGAAATTTAATCTCCAGATACCAATCTCTATATATACACAGATTCTTACCGTAAACAATGAGGCTGCGTTTCCACCGAAGATGTGCGAGGATGTGGTATCGAGGGAGGCGTTCGTTACAAACCAATAGAAAAGGCTGCGCTGAGCGAGGATAGGTAAATTAAGTGATTCTATAGGTTCTTAATGATTTAACAAACACTCCTCCGATCTCTGGTGGAAACACTGGAAACGCAGCCTAAAAACTGACATTCATGCCATATATATATAGAGCAAGCGCCCGAACGGCGCGGCGAGCAAGGTTCCCGCGGGTACTTCCGGTACTGTTTCCGGTTTCGGTTTCGATATTTCAGCCCAGAACCATCCTCCGTGCCTCTTTGATGGAACGTCAGTTACATTCAGGCCCAACCGACGAACCACCTCCGTTAATATGCCTTTCAGTGGAATGACAGATTTCTGTGAAACGATGTCTATCAATACGTACATTAACAGTTACTATGTTGTTGAATCCTACATCTATTTTCTGGCACTGATCACTTATCGAAGTTTAGTATGTTATTGTCATCTCAACTGACAATAAAAGCCTTTCGACGTCCGTTTGAATCGTTTTCCACCTCTCTCGTCTCTCAGTACGTTATCGTAGACTGATCTATAATGCGTAACGAAAACCGTAAAATTATCTGACAGTCTTTGTACAAGATACACAGACAACCTTCACTAGACAACGCAAAATAATATTGATCCTGTGCATGTAGTTAACTGAAGTGCTTGTAGTTAGTTACCTTGTCGAGGTATCCCTTGCCATTGGGGTCGGAGAGGTCCCATATCTTGGAGAGCACGACGTCGCTGAGGCGGGACTTCTTGAGGAACCGCGCGGCGTCGGGCGCCTGCACCGCGCCCGTCGCGTTCGGGTCCACCTGCAAACACCACACGATACATGGCTCCAAAGATATGAATATGGCGAACATCGAAATGTCATTGCCTCTCTATAACACCTGTGTACCTATTCGACCGATAGACGAACGAATGAAGTGGTTGGCGGCAGGCCCTTGTAGGTACGTGAAGTAGGCCCTTCTAATCCTTCTACGAGTTATACCCAATAGAGGGTATACAAATACAACTATACAAGCATGTATACATATGTATAACAGGAAGCAAAGAAGCATGAAGAAGAATTATTTACAATTTCATATGATTCAAACATGATTACAATAAATTACAAAATATCTGACATGTTTACATGTTCTAGGAAATGACTAAGATATTTGTTGAAAAGACAAGAGATTCAACGTCAAATGATTTCTCCACAGGAGGGTGATCGGTGGTATACTGCGGGTATAACATGTAGATTGTTATGACGGCATTGCTAATTCATTTTTAGGGTTCCGTACCTCAAAAGGACGGAACAAAAACGGAACCCTTATAGGATCACTCGTGCGTCTGTCTGACTGTCTGTCTGTCCGTCTGTCACAGCCGATTTTCTCCGGAATTACTGGACCAATTAAGTTGAAATTTAGCACACATATGTAAGTTTGTGACCCAAATACGGACATGTAACGTAAACAAATGAATTTTAAACATGGGGACCACTTTTGGGGGGTAAATGAGAAAATTAAAAATAAAATTTTTAAACTATATCATGTTACATGTCAAATGAAAGAGCTTATTGTAAGGATCTCAAATATATTTTTATTACAATTTACGAATAAACAGTTTAGAAGTAATTCAAGAGAATAGGCAAAAAATTACCATTCCCCCCCCCCCCCTTTATCTCCGAAACTACTGGGTCTAAATTTTTTTAAATAAATACATAAAATAGGTCTATACCTATAGATGACAGGAAAACCTATTACAAATGTATAGTCAAGCGTGAGTCGGACTTAATTACTTAGTTTTTGATCCGACCCCTACGGATTTTTTAAAGAGATTTCACTCACGTTTCACATAAAAAAATACATTGTTAAAAATTGTGTAATGTACGGAACCCTTGAAACGCGAGTCCGACTCGCACTTGGCCGGTTTTTGAAACATACGAAACGAATACTGAGAATAGTGCCTCCCTCAGTCCCTCAGATGTGCAAAATAATAATAAATCAGGCACTGACCTATTACGATGGAATCTGTGCTGTGGACCTACGTTCGACGTGTTGCCTCCCTGTCACACTTGCGTACAAGTCGATATTGGGAGTTTGTATTTAACAACCCAAAATACTTTGCACATTTAATAACACATCACCTAGGTCCTGTGCCACAGCCAGGTGAACATGATGCTTGTATTAGAATTATTAATTCCAGATAATTCCCGATTACACTCTAGCTATAGTTCGTTTTTTTAGCATTAGATAGAACTTGAAAGAAGGTAAGCGATCTTGACATGTCTTTTAATTGAAAAGCGGATTTTAAAAATCAATAACTATTACTTATGCAAGCAGAAGAATATAAATGATCATTTTAGATTCATAAATGTTACATATTTGCCGTAACTTATTTTTAAAATGTGTTTTTCTATTAAGGGCCCCCCCACATCTAGCGTCTTTCGAGCGCCGGCGTCTGTCGGCGTCTGGTCAGCGCTATGGAAAATGACGTCGCTGCGCATTTGCGTCGACGCTATTGTAGACGCCGACGCTCGAAAGACGCCAGATGTGGGGGGGGGCCCTTAGGCACATCAAGATTGGTTACCTTATTTCTAATGCTAAAAAAACGAACTATAGAGGTTCACAGAATCAGAAATGCTTAACTTTTTCTGTGAAGTTGTACAGTAAATAATTTTGATTTTGGTATATTCACCATCAGATATATCATAGCAGTCAGTTCACAATATCTGAACACGCACTCTAGCGCCTTGACAATAGACGTGTGTTCAGATATTTGTGAGCGCGTTAGCCACTCCGATATATCTGATGTAGGTCAGGAAATGAATGCTCAAAAAACGTTGTAGAGGGAAATGCTAGGAACACAATTTTTGACTCCGTAACTTTGTTTGGACTAGTTAGGAGGTGAACATATCAAAAGTCCCCGGCTGTAGCCCCGGTGCTGGGGGGTAAAGTGGGGTAAGAAGGTCGAATTTTTCGGTTTTTCATTGATATCTTGGAAACTTTGCGTCTTAGCGACATGACTACTAAGACAAACTGAAAGCTGATAAAATTAGTTACAAGTTTTATCCAGTGAATTTTTCGATATCTTGAATAGTTTTTGAGATACCCGCTCTTGAAAGTTTATTTAGGGATTTTAATTTTATCTTGATATCTACATCAGTGAAGCTGTTAGGCCATGTTTGGTATCATTTTCGTATAAATCGGGGGTGCCGAATTCATTTACGGTATCACATTGACACTATTCCGAAGTAAAACCAAAATTTTAAAAAATATATTTTTTTTAATCCCTCTTCACGCTTAAACTGCTGAACCAATTTCGTTGAAATTTGGTATAGAAATAGTTTTAGTCTCGACACAGGACATATGATAGTTTTTATAACCAAAAGCATCTTTTGAGGGTGTGAAAAGTGGGGTGGAAGTTTGTATGGGGAGTCAATAACCGCTGAACCGGTTTAGATGAAATTTAGGATGGTATACATCTGTGATTTAGATGAAAATGATACCAAACATGACTTCAAACCTTACCTCAAGCAGTATTAACCTCAGGAATTCAGTTTCGTCGACGAAGTTGAATTCCCCCCATACTCCATTTCACAAGTTTAAAGGATAATTATTGAGATAAAAAGTATCTTATGTCCTGTCTTGGGACTCAAAATATCTGTATAACGAATTTCAATTAAATCGGTTGAGCAGTTTAAGCGTGAAGAGGAATTAAAAAAAAGGTATTTGTTTAAAGTTAATTTGTTTTTTCTTAGGAATGGTGTCAATGTGATACCAAAAATGAATTCAGCACCCCCGATTTATACGAAAATGATACCAAACTCGGCCTAGCAGCTTCACTAATGTAGATATCAAGATAAAATTGAAAGCCCTAAATAAACTCTCAAGAGCGGATATCTCAAAAACTATTCAAGATATCGAAAAACTTGACTGAATAAAACTTGTAAAAAAAATTATCAGCTTTTGGTTTGTCTTAAATTAATAGGCATGTCGCTAAGACGCAAAGTTTCCAAGATATAAGTGAAAAACCGAAAAATTCGACCTTCTTACCCCCCTCTACCCCCCAGCACCGGGGCTACGGCCGGGGACTTTTGATATGTTCACCTCCTAACTAGTCCAAACAAAGTTACGGAGTCAAAAATTGTGTTCCTAGCTTTTCCCTCTATAACTTCTTATTGCTTGGCCTAATGGCGACTGTACAACATGAACAAATATAAATTGTAGGGCCTATACAGACAGACTGCAACTCGACTGCAATTTGTATGGAAACTGCATGCTGACTACACGCCAACTGCAACGTTGTTCCCATACATGTTGCAGTAGTGTTGTAGCCCGTCTGTACCGGCCCTAACGTTGATTTATACTAAAGTGGATGTTTAATTCCTACAGTAACAGGGTGTTTTAGTATTTAGAGCATGTCGGCCAATAATTCAAAGCCACTTGATAACACAAAATAGGTAGTTTCTTATATGAATCATACTTGACTGTATTAATAGTTCTGTATTGATTGGGAGCCATTAGAACTTCAAGGTCAACATTTTATAATAAAACTGTTTCAAAATAACACAAGCTTGTATTATAAAGACTGTATCGTTAAGTATAAATACAACTTTAAAGAGGTCTAATTCGATTAAAACATATACGTTCTGAATTCAAACTGATGTCAATTTATACTCTTGAATATCGGCTTTGACTTATGATATTTCATTTTCCTATTAGTCGCTCTAATCTGAACATGCGAGGACTTTCAGCAGAAAAACGGAAATCAATAGTGGACAAATGGTATTCTATAAAAGGGATCACTTACAGGAAGCTAGCTAAACTGGAAAACGTTAGTGTTGGTGCAGTCCAAAATGCGATCAAAAAGTTCGGCGAAGAGTATACTTTCGCCGATAAACCGAAATCAGGCCGGAAACCAGGACCTTCAAACCGCGATTTGGATAGAAAGATTGTAAAGGCATACAAAACCAATAAGGAGGTGTCTGTACGTGATTTAGCAAAAAAAATAGGTACGTCTGTTGGTATGGTCCAACGTGCCAAGCAAAGAAACAATTTAAAGACTTACAAAAAGCAAAGGCAGCCTAAACGAAGCCAAAAACAAGAAAGCTCAGTAAAATCAAGAGTCCGAAAATTATATGATACTATTCTGTCCAAGAAAAATATGTGTGTTATAATGGATGATGAAACATACGTGAAGTTAGATTATAAATCACTGCCGGGACCACAGTATTACACAGTTCGTGATAGATCTGTTATTAGTGACTCTGAGAAGTCAATTTTCACGGAAAAATTTGGCAAAAAAGTTATGGTTTGGCAGGCGATCTGCGAGTGTGGCCTAAAATCGACGCCATTTTTTACAACCTCTACGATGACGGCAGATATCTACGTAAAGGAATGCCTTAACAAACGTCTTCTACCTATGATTAAAAAGCACAGTGATCGAACTCTATTTTGGCCCGATTTGGCATCTTGCCACTATGGGTCCAAGGCTATGCAGTGGTACAAAGAGAATAATATCAACTTTGTACCTAAAACTAAGAACCCACCGAATTGCCCAAATCTCAGGCCTATTGAACGTTTTTGGGCTATAATTAAGGCTAAACTGCGAAAATATGGCCGATCTACAGAATCAGAAACAAAATTTCGTCGAGATTGGAATAGGTTGACAAAAACGTTTAACCAAGACGCTGTCCGATCCCTGATGTCGACGTTCAGACAAAAAGTCAGAAAATTGGCTAAAAATCAATAATTCTATTGTGCTAAAACAAGTTAATTTAGTTATGGCATTATACAACGCAGTTTAGCACTTTTATTTTATTTATAAATATATGCAATTATAAAAAAAAACCCTGGTTTCTTTGTATTTATACTTAACGATACAGTCTTTAATATAATATTGTGGTCATCCATACACATTTACACAGATAGTGTAATTCCATCATCAATAGTATCTGTTGACAACTTGTGAACCTTATCACAGAGGCATAAGGTTCAAGTGGAGGTAACCACAAAATTTAAATGGTACCACAAATTTACTACAGTTTTCAACTGTTTGTTAACCAATCAATAGATTTGTTATCTAGAAAAGTAGCTGCCTGGCCCCAATTTCACATCGTGACAGGTGCGAGAATTGTAAAACATCACTGTTGCTGACGTCACAGGCATCCATGGGCTACGATTACCACTTACCATCGGGCGGGCCGTATTCCTGTTTGCCACCATCACTATTATTTTAAAAAACTTTATTGTATTGGAAAAAAACAGATATTTCTCTTGCAAAGTTTCTGACAATTGTTAAGACTTAGATTAGAAGAATTGTAGGTAATTCTTGACAGGTAATGAGTTATATGTCGGAATTTTGTGACAATTGTAGTGTTTCTTGTGACAATTGTCATAAACTTAGCAAGAGAAATATCTGCCTCTACATTTAATCAATTGTACTTTTCTTTTGTATCTTTTTACTGAGGTGTGCCAATAAAGAGTATTCTATCTATCTGTTTTTTTTTTCGATATGATAAGGTTTTTTTTAATATTACAATGATGGTGGCAAACGGCAATACGGCCCGCCCGATGGTAAGCGGTAACCGTAGCCCATGGATGCCTGTGATGGATGCCATGTCTGCCATGGATGTCAGTAACAGTGATATTTTACAATTGTCGCACCTCTCACCGTGGTGAAATTGGGGCCTGGTAGCCACTTGCTAGTATGCATTGTTATAGGTTGTGTTACATATTTCATGACTGCCATTTCTCTTCTTGCCTCGCGTTAGCACAATCAACACTTTTCAACTATGTTCTCACATTAAAAAAATATTGATTGACTGATTGATTTAGATAACGCTATCAATAAGGGTGGTATTCCACCTGTCCAATTTCATTTTACCAAGGTGTATTTTGTAAAGATGTATTCGGTTACTATCCGGTATCCGGCCTATCCGGCCATGATTTTTTTCATCCGGACAGATGGAATGGCACCTGAAACTCTTACTTATTAAATGAAAGATATAATTTGTGTATCAGTGTTTGGTTCTCTTTCTCTTCATTATTTGAATTGTTTTAATATGTTATTAAAATGATCCAAATAACATGCTTCATTCATACACACACAGGTACTTGAGATCATTATTGTCTAGCATCAAATATGTGGCTCTCACTATCAAGATGAATAATAATAACCTTAGTTAGGATTTCCTGATAACAGCAGAGTCAATAAGAATTCGAAAAACATTTTTAACATCTTTTATCTTAGATAAGGAAGCATGATAGTATTATTAAATTCAGAAACTACTGTGAGATATTCATATAGAGGCCATTCTAATTTATCATTTCATTCCGGTAGCAAGAATATCCAAAAGAATCCCATTATTTATAAAAATCACATCGATTTCGAAGGACACAAGACGCGGTGGTGGTTATTCCATAATCAATACCCCGCTATCAACCGTAAAGCAGTGTTTATAACGAGAAACATGCAAGACTGCCTGTATCCACTAGTACTTAACTTAAAATATCTCTCATACCTGATGATAATACGCTTCGTATATAGCGCTGTGGTTCCCGGCCACCTGCAACGGTTCAAGCCACATTTTGAAACACTAAACTCCCGGCGTGATAACTCTTAAAACAAGTATTTTCAATCACACGAAGGGTGTGACATTTGGTCAGTTCGTGACATTCAGCTGAAACCGAAATAATTACGGAACTACTGATTGGTTTAGGTTTTAAACTGTATATTACACCACGTATATTCACTACACTGTATAACAAAGATAACTATTAAACACGGACTGCTTAAAGCAGTCAATTTCAATATTATTTGAAGCAGCGTAAATCAACTAAGTTCACGAAACTTTGTCACTGAATATCTCAGAACATTTCTCTTCTTCGCGCAAAGTTTACTAGTCGATATTGTAGATCACTTAATAAATTGTCTTCTGTGCTATAACTCTGTTTAATTTGCACAACACGGGCTATTTAATTTTAATTAATTCTACCTGAGTAGGAGAATGCAAGGCAGCCATTTTTTACATCTCCTCATTGACCAATCAATAGAGTCCATAGGCAACAGAGTTTTGACGTTTCGCTTGAATGTTGCCAACACCAATAAAAACATTCGGAATCGACTTTCGACTTCTCACAAGTACACTCGAGAAGACAATTTTTTTTACCACACCAGCTCGGAAAGGCGGAGGCAAAAGTACAATCGAGAAGACAATTTTTTTTACCACACCAGCTCGGAAAGGCTTACTTTGCGCTACAAAAACTGATGGCAAAGTTGCATTTTATTCACATGTGAGGCAAATTAATCAAATGCAAATTTTGAGTTGTTTTCTTGTTTGCTGGTAAAATTGACTTTTAAATGATGATTTTGGATGATAAATATTTAATAACATTCATTTGGATTTGATTTGGTTTGATTTTGTTTGATATTTAACATTCAATTTTTGCTTCGGGTTGGTGTGGTGAAAAATTTTGTGTTTCACTCGGGGCAACTTTTCTTTAACCCTCGTGCTTTGAAACCCTCGCAACGCTCAAGATTCCATTTTCGAACCACTGGCTGCGCTCGTGGTTCAAGTTTGGAATCTTTCGCTTGCTCGGGTATCAATATTCGCACGAGCGGTTAAACAACAACTTTGCCCCCTTGTAAAACAAATAACTATTCCTTGTTTTTGCGGTAGGTATTGTCAAATAGGATATTATACTGTAGTTAAAATAAATTATTTTACACCATGCATAAAATAAAGCACCAGATAATTATTAGAAAAACACAGATGGGAGTGATTTTTAAACACAAGTTCTATTTAATAAATCGAATAGAAATTTCAAAAATAGGTGAGTTGATCGTGACGTCACGTCACGATATATACTTTTATTAATCGAATATTTATTCTAAACTACAAATACAACTTTTCAGTCGCTCTAATCCACGTAAATTTATTTCATAGCAAGAGAGCTTTTGAAACCTGTCTAACCATTGCTTAACTTTAACATGTCGGTCCAACATAGGGGGTAACAATAGTTGTAGCGAGCTTACTGTTGTTGCACAGCACAAATCAGCAAGTGTAACCTGAAAATAAAATATCGTGAATATCGTGATGTAATCCATAAATGTGCTATACGCGTGCGTCCGTGACGTGAGGGACAATAATTTATTCTAATTTATAGTTTGTCAAAGGACTGTCTCATTTCAATCATAGACTACTACTAGCTACTAGCACCCAAAAGAAAAGGATGAGTTTAGTTTTCCTGGTTCTTACTGACTGACAATTTGGTTTGACAAACTATAATATAATTACAGGTGATTTTCAATTTACCCTACAACTGAAGCATTCGGAATAAACCAAATTATTAACAAATTTCTATATTCTAAATATAAACAATTAAATTAGTTTATTTAACACAAAAATGCAACTTCATATTACCGTGTCACAAGCCAACCACATCTGATTGACCAAAAGATGCTCTAAACGATCCACCGCAGAGTGCCACTCCTGAATCTTCACATCATTGGCAGGCCACTTGCCTCGAAAATAATCCGTCTAAAAAAAGTAAACACGGTAAGTGATATAGATGGTCAAGCAAATCTTGTCAGTAGAAAAAGGCGCGAAATTCAAATGTTCTATGAGAAGATATCCCTTCGCGCCTACATTTTTCATATATGCCGCCTTTTTCTACTGACAAGATCTGCTTGACCAACTATAATTATTTAATTGTTTTACAAGGAGGCAAAGTTGTTGTTTAACTCGTAGTACGAGTATAAAAAACCGCTGTAGACTTTTCTTGGTTAAACAACTTTTCCCGTCATAATATCATAGACTTTAGACGTTTAAAATATGTAACACTTGCACTGCGCGGGCTATCAAAATCACTGCAGACTTTTCTTGGTCTAACTCTATCAGTACTCGCCTGGAAAGCTCTCCATTATATCAAGATTCTAAATAAAATTCTATTTCGTTCCTTCGCAGACTTATTATTTGAAACGTAATGGAGTCTAATTTTAATTTTAGATGTGTATGACTGTGACACTGACATAATGTGGAGCAGAATGAATTTGAATAGGTAAGATTATCTACACGGACTGGATCAAGGGATCAAGACCAAAGAATATAATACTCACTGATCAAGACCTGGAGTTGTACTTTTGGCCCCCTAACCTTGACACTGGCAAAATTGTCCCAACGGACAGAAGCCATAAGAACTAAAAACTGAACTGAACTGAACTATTCCAATTATTCTGGAAACCCGCGAATAACTCTGACAAATAAGGCTTAGAAGTAATTTATGACCAAGCTAGAATGTGCCTAGAATATTGGTAGGTATATACCTACCTACCAACTACCTACCTAATATATTCTAGGTCCTAAATGTAGGTAGGCGATTACTCGATTAGACCTCTGGTCCGGGTGTCGTCTATCTATAGTTTAATTTATTTGTATTTGTATTTATTTATCTGCTGAATATGGGTTTATATGCCTTATTAGTTTATAACTCTATAGTTACTGTTTCTTTGGTATTGTATTGTATACATAATACATTCATAATACTCACAAATATATAGCTGTCAATCGGAAACAACGTGCCAGAGTTGAAGAACATGGTCTGGTCGACTTTTGCTCTTGTAATGGGGTTTGTTGGGTACAGTCGCCGTCCCTCTCCGATGCGGCATAGGTACAATGCAATGGCATGACTGTCACAAATGACGTCATCGCCGATTTGCAACGCGGGTACTTTTTGTAGTTGGTTAATCTATAAAGTAAAAGAATGCGTACTTAATACTAAATAATATCAACTGAAAGATACTATCAACGCTCTGCGATTGTTGAGCCGTTTAGGGCCGTAGCTAAATTGGTTGTTTAATACTTACGACCATCTTATGACTATATAGAATGTCCAAATTAGCTAGAACCCTAATCATTTTGGGTCATAACAATCACAGAGCGTGACTATACGTACATGTAAATCTTAGAGCGGATACGTATAAATATAAAGTAGGTATATATATTTATGTAAGCGCCAATAATTTACATTACCTTTGTATAAAATGGAGATTTATTCTCTGCCTTAAAAAGGTCTACGTGTTGGTAATCTAACTTGATCTCCAACACGGATGCAACCATCAGGGCGAACCGAACGGGAGGGGATACTTCATCCCCATACAAGATTAATTTGTTATTCATAGTTTTGTTCCTACAAAAAATACCAATTCACAAGTAAGTTGCATAATTTATATAGTGTGTTCAAAGTAACTAAATCAACTTAATTTGTGTTAATAACCAAAAACTACGCAAAGCAATAAACACAAAGGGGAGTACAATACAATTACCATAAATAATGAATACACGTTTTTACCTTTATTCCGTGTCATATAAGGGTCAAACTTGAATCGATGCTCATATCGCAATTTTGACGTTTAAATAACACTTGCACAGTCTGAGCTATCAAAATCGCTGCCAACTTAGCTTGGTCTAACTATCTATGTTTGAAATGAGACAGTCCCTGGCCATGCATAGTGCATATGATACAAAGTAAAAAGCTTTGTTAATGTTTAAACATAATTAACAACAAATTACTTACACTATCGAGTTCGTACTGCAGCATCTGGTTATCACTCGGAACAAGTTATGGAAATTATTAAAATAAGCCATTTTACCAAAAGATAACGCAACGCAATGTTCCCTCCTCCGAGGTCAACTGACCAATGACGATGATGATCAATGACGCCTCTTGAAAACAAAAAGAGCTCTTTCATCCATATGTAACCTTATGCTTAGTTTGCATATTATGTTGATAAAGGAAGTATGCGCTTCAAATCGCCGAGAGCGGTCTACAATGGTGCAAAACAAATATGGGTCTTACAATATCATTACTTAAGGACACTATTATTACTTATATTACGGTAGGTATAAGGGTTTAATTAAATGCTAACATTGCTTACTATTCTTACTAATCGAATCAGCTACCTAGCTGAAAAGAAGAGTACCTCTCTTTATGAAATGTTGAAGCGATTTGTTACTATGAATCCACCCGTTTTGATGAGTGTTATTTACATAATTACATAAAATGCGAGAGTTCAAAGTGCGTTAGACCTTAGACCCGTTTGTAACATTAATTATGTGTACAAAATGAGAGAGTTTAAAGTGTTATGTTGAATTAATTGTGTATTAACTAACATTTCAGTTCATGCCCGCTGTGAAAGAAAAGCTTTTTGGGCATCGCACATGCATTCCTCTAATGTCATACTACTTCTTCCTCTTTTTTTGTAGTTTCATAAAAACTGTAGAGAACATTGTAGAACGTATCACGTTTCATGCCATGCGTGGCCGACCCATTTGTTTTTTGTAGGCATCGGTAGGTATACCACATAAATCTATTATAGTAGTATCCTACCTTCTATGGTAGACGGTATTCTTTTGGTATTTTTCTGTAAAGCGCCATCTATCGGCAAATAAACTCACTAATGGTATTTTTTTTTAAATTTTCTTTTTTACTTGTGAGCATTACATTACATTACAAAACGTAGTTAGCAACTTAGCAGATAGGCTATCTTGTTATAAACTTAGCACTAAAGCCTGCCTACAAATAAGTCCAATCCGATTGTATTATGTAGGTACGTACTTTTTAATGTATGTTCCAAAGATCCTTCTTGAAGAACGGCAGCCTGTCAGCATATGATGTGAAAAATATATGATTATGACATGTCTATCTATGGTTTCACGACATTGTGATGTATGGAGGGTAGAAAAATTACATCTAAATTAAATCATAAAATATTAAAATGTAACCCCAGCTGAAATTAAAAATGATAAATAATTTTAATTACTTTTGTAATTAAGCCATCTGCAATGATTAAAATGGGGGGTTCACCTAGTAGGCCTCTAATGACTAGTTTAAAGTTAGCGAATTTTTAATTTCTGTGACTGGCAGTACTTCTGAATGGTAGGTACATACTTCTATATACATACTATATTTTTCAGGCACTGCACTCTGTGGAAAGCAGACCGCAGCCCTGCGTGTCGTGCAGTCTTGATGGCGTTGGATGCTATGAACATGGATATCCATGAAGTAGATATCAACATGGATAGAGAAGAACATAAAAGTCCAGGAATAGTTTCTGTTTGTAGTATTTTTTTGTGTTAAATCGATCGATTACGTTGAATTATGTACATCACTACATAAGTGGCGCCAGTGCAAATTTTATTACAATGTCTCGTGTTCTTATGCTTACACTCTTTAAAAGGGAAAACTGTACCTATATAATACTTACAATATTTCAGATGAACCCTCTTCAAACATTGCCAATTTTAAAGGATAGAGATTTGATACTAAGCGATAGGTATATTTATCATGACATTTTAAATTAAATTACTGTAAGAAATTTTGTGGTATGCACTAGTTTTTAGGTATAGTATATGATTAAAATTTATTTAGATACTAAATAAAAACTACGCAACTGTAATTTAGTAAGTAGCGATAAATAAACGTACACTATACAAGTATACATACTTTATTACATCTAACTATACAGGGCGTCCCACGGCTATGCCACATGGAGGGAAAGTACCCTAAATATTGTAGATGGAACATTTTACTGAAAGAAGACATTATTTTAATTTAAAAAACAATTTAAACTGCATTCATAGATTTTTAAATAATTACATGGTTGAACCGGGAATCGAACCCGCCGTACGAGAAAAAAAAATCACCCTGTAGCTTTATCATACCGATCGAAAGGCTTGATCATAAGGATTATTTTTTGCTAAATAACATAGTGTCGGAAATAAAAGGAAGCCCATGAATTTTAACATTTTTAATTCAAAATTAATGAATTTAATTTATCAAATGCTCAAAATGTAGTCTCATTCTGTTGAATACAAAGCCGTACTCTTGATTATTTCGCTAAATTTCACATCAAATGTTAAAATTCATGGCCTTCCTTTTGTTTCTGACACTATGTTCTTTAGCAAAAAATAATCCTTATGATCAAGCCTTTCGATCGGCATGATAAAACTACAGGGTGATTTTTTTTCTCGTGCGGCGGGTTCGATTCCCGGTTCAACCATGTAATTATTTAAAAATCTATGAATGCAGTTTAAATTGTTTTTTAAATTAAAATAATGTCTTCTTTCAGTAAAATGTTCCATCTACAATATTTAGGGTACTTTCCCTCCATGTGGCATAGCCGTGGGACGCCCTGTATATAGGGACCGTGCGCGTTGGAGGGTCTGCCATCTTGTGGCCTGAATCGGAATACGAATTTACGCCTCGTGCCGAACATCTGACGGCTCCTATGCAGAGGGGTTACCGCGAAAACCGAAATTCGCAAATTGCGGGGATCTTTCTCTTTTACTCCAATGAAGGCGTAATTAGAGTGATAGAGAAAAATGCCCGCAATTTGCGAACTTCGATGTTCGCGGTTATAGGCCAGCCCTCTATACTCGTAGTTCATGCACGGGGCCTATACCACCACCGCACCGGACACATTTTGTAGCAAAATCTGTCAACGGATGCTACCATTCTACAATAGTTAAGGCCTCTACAAATGTCACCGATTTGCATTGCGGCATTTGATCGATCGATTGAACACGTTGCTCCAACAGCCAGCAACTTGGAGGATATAACCAAATAGAGGCGCCTTGTCTCCTCCCTCCCCCCCCTCCACTATTTCGTGAAACGGAAAGCTCACTCGCCATCGGAAATCCTTTATTTGTTAGGTACACCTACACCCTACACCGGTCTACTATAGAAAGTCTACTAGAAAAAGGATAAATGTAATTAAGCTTTAAACCATGGTGTCGCAGCCACGCCATCACGACGTACCTGGCCTCCCGCTGCTGCACGGAGACGAGCAAGTTCCTGCTGCCGCCGGATCCCGGCAGCCGCGCCCTTGTCGACCAATTCCTGCACTTTAACAGCTGCGTGCTTTACCCGCAGTACAAGGCGGCATCTGTAAGATTTTTACCATTTAAGGATCTTTAACTTCCTGGCTATTTTTTAACCAAGTTCGAAATCTCAAAAGGAGAAGGTTATTTATAATTCGGTTGTGTTTTTTTTTATGTGTGTTATGTGTGTTTGTTTTTTTAATTCCCGTCATTACTACTGGACCGATTTTGAAAATTCTTTTTTTGATTGTACGAGTATGTATATAGATTGGTTCCGTTTTTGTCAAAACCCAGTTCTAATGATAGGATCCATAAGGAATCGAGGGAACTCCTCAAATCTGAAAGGCATACTTATAGTAACTTTTGTGATTTTATCTACTAATCAAGCCTTAATCAAGTAATCTGATATTATCTACAGGATGTCCCAGAATTCGACGTCAAGCCGTAAACGGATGATAGACCAAGTCATAACAGTTATAATAAAAATACAAAAAAAAATACAACTGATGTTCTTTAAAAATTATGGTCACTTCAAAAATTCACTAAAAAATCCACACCCTGTAATTATTCAAGATTACACAATAATAAAAAAATTAGAATAAATTATGGAATTTGTAGTAACAAGAGTTAAAGAACCATTACAGGGTGTGGATTAGGGTGGAGCGAAATTATTTTTTTTGGATTTTGGTTTTCTAATAATGACAAAAAGTTGCCTTTAGGGTTTAAGGTAAGAAGTTATTATGACGACTTTACTATCAAAAGGGAGTAAGTGCCTCCGCAAGGTCAATGAACTTTTGTATGAAAAATGTTTATCCTGTATACATATAGCACCAACTTTGTTTAAGGATTATTTGGATTTAAAATGACAAATTTAGCTTTTTTACTTATTAGTTATTCTTTTTTATTTTAAGTTATTATTTGAGGTGAATAAAAAGTTCTCTCAGGCATTCACTTCTATAGTATTATTGATTATACCAGTAGTCAAATATGGGCCGTATTCACTACAATGACGTATATTTGAAATATAGTCAAATTGACCCAGTAGAGGTAAAAATGTATGTTTTATGTCTTCATTATATCAGCGATGAAAGTGAATCCATGCTATTGCAAAATATCAATACCAATTTGACGAAATTTCCTGTGAATTCCAGTTTTCTATCTGATGATTAAGCGGAGGAGGGATACATATCGCTTTAGCCTTAAATATTGATTATCTATCTATCTATATATATAAATGCAAGTGTCCTGACTGACTGACTGATTCATCAACGCAGAGCCGAAACTACAAAGGCCAGAAAGTTGAAATTTGCACACCAGATTGCATTTATAAAGTGTACAAGAGATAAGAAGCGATTTTGAGAAATTCAACCCCTAAGAGGGTTAAAAAGGGGATGAAAGTTTGTATGGGGTTAACATTTTCTTTTAAGCTAGGAATTTGAAATTTCGTAAAAAGATATATTATTAAAATACAAGAAAACTAATTTCAGCGTTTTTTCAAATTCATCCCCTAAGGTGGTGAAAAAGGGGTTGAAAATTTGTATGGATATCAAAAAAATTTTCAAGTGGTGAACTTGAATCTTTGTATTTAGGGATATTATTAGAAGACAGAAAAAGTAATTTCAGCGTTTTGTAAAATTCATCCCCTAACAGGGTTAAAAAGGGGTTGAAAATTTTATTCCATTACAAAATGCTTTGAAACTTCTTAGAAAGGCATAATAGCCGATTACAAAAAAAAGTGATTGCAACGTTCTTGGAAATTCAACCCCTAAGGGGGCTAAAAAGGGGATGAAAGTTCGTCTTCAGGTGCAAATTTTATTTGAAGCTAGGAACTTGAAACTTTGTAAAAATGTTATTATATAAAAATACAAGAGAACTAATTTCAGCGTTTTTGAAAATTCATCCCTATTGTGGTGAAAACGGGGTTGAAAGTTTGTATGGATATCATGCATTTTTTCGAGCGCGGGATTTGAATCTTTGTATTTGGGGATATTATTAGAAGACAATGAAAGTGATTTCAGCGATTTGTGAAATTCATCCCCTAACAGGGTTAAAATGGGGTTCATAGTTTAAATCCATTACAAATGCTTTGAAACTTCTTAGAAAGACATAATAGCCGATTACAAAAAAAAAGTAATTGCAACGTTTTTGGATATTCAATCCCTAAGGGGGCTAAAAAGGGGATGTAAATTCGTCTTGGGGTGTAAATTTAATTTTAAGCTAGGAACTTTAACTTTTTGGAAAAAAGGTAATAAATAAAAAAAACATGCAAACTAATTCAAGCATTTTTGAAAATTATCCCCCAAGGTGGTGAGAAAGGGGTTGGAAATTTGTATGGAGATCAGATATTTTGTGAGTGCGGAATGCGGAACTTGAATCTTTGTATAAGGGCATAGGTACCTATTATGAGAATACAAGAAAAGTAATTTCAGCAACCAACATCACAATCCACTTGACTTAAAACTTCATACAACTTGCTAAAAAAGAAAAGTACTTAATTTCAACATTGCTTGGATATGAAAATTATAGGTACTAAAGATGTAAAATGTTGAAGATAAGATTCCACACGGACGAAGTCGCGGGCAACAGCTAGTAATATTATAAATACACAATTAAATTTTTTTAAATATAATTTTTCTGAATTATTTATCAAAGTTGATTATTTTTGTTTCAGAAGACACTTAGTTTGTCGTTGTATATACTTTTATTGTAATTAATCACGTTTAATAACTTGTCGTCCTGAAGTGGGTTATACGGTGAGAAGAGTGTAGTCTTCAAATATATTGCAAAACTTTTTATGAAGTCAAAATAAAAGAAAAAACTCTTTTAACATCTCAATGTATTCCAATCTACATATTTATCTAAAATAATAACCTTTTAATAACAAAGGAAAACAATATTTAAGATATACGTATGAGAGTAAAAGTTGCTAGCACTCAGGTAGTGTTCGTGGTTTCTTCTTAGGTATTTGAAACCATTTATTATGGTTTATTTAACTGGAAAATGGATAATATCGAAGAAGGAAAACATATTTTTATGATATACAATAATCAATACATACACATCATGTTTTATTTTTTAATTTCGGTTATTTTCACTTAAGCGATGTTGATGCTGCCCGTATGGATTTTCAAGGCCCATTTCATCAAGCAATATTTTTTTTTATAAATTGGTACTTACGCTACGTCTTACGTAGGCGAACAACGCGCGAACGCGGCGCGGCGCGGCGCGGCGAAATCAATCCTTTGATGCCCATAGAAGTGTCCTACGTAAGCGATCTCGTTGCGAACGCGGTGCGGCGCGATTTGCACGCGAATGTCAGGCGGCGCGGCGCGGCGCGGCGCGGCGGCGGCCGCTTTCGCCGCGCCGCGCCGCGCCGCGTTCGCGCGTTGTTCGCCTACGTAAAGCCCCCTCCAGACTATGTGCGTGAATCGCGGCGCGACGTCGCGGAGCGAACATATCGCGAAGTTGACGTATGACTCCACACTCGCACACTTCACGACGATTTCGCAGTTTGGTTTGCGGCAAGATGGCGGAAAAGCATCAGCTGATCGAGTTTAACTGTTAGTTATCTATGGCATCATTCGTGATTTAGCTGTTTTTCCATTTTGATTTCTTGTGAAACCGTAAAATATAGCTGCTTAATGTAATATAATCATAATATAATTAATATTTATCTGGCCACAGAAGAGCCAAAATAGTGTGTAATGTGGAGTCTTGCAAGTTCGCGCTTCGCGTCTCCTTTGACGCGGGCCGAAATACCGACAAAAAACGGAGAACAAGGCGCGAAGACGTGAACAATCTGCGAAATCGACGCCACACTTGCGTTCGCGGCTTCGCCCGCGATTCACGCGCATAGTCTGGAGGAGGCTTAAGACGTAGCGTTATATTTAAATAAATATTTGTTTACTTAGGTGCTTACAATAACTGTATAATTAAATATTTAGGCAGGAAATAAAGCTTTATATCATTTTTGATGGTTACACACGTGTCACGTTTTTCCACTTCTTTAAATATTTTGAAGGCGATGCGGAGACACAAGATGACGTCATAAAAAATTATAAAAAATCACACAATTTACTCTCACCCTAAGACAACTTTTCCGCACTATTAGAATTGAATCTACGAAAAAAAAAATTTTCCATACAAGCGCTCTGTGGATTTTTTAGTGAATTTTTAAAGTGACCATAATTTTTAAAAAACATGAGTTGGATTTTTTTTTGTATTTTTATGATAACTGTTATGACTTGGTCTATCATCCGTTTACGGCTTGACGTCGAATTCTGGGACATCCTGTATATACAATTATACATTCAAAAAAGTGGCATTTGATCAAGTGGAATTGCTGATGATGATCAAAACAGAACTCTTCAACGACGCATAGTTTGGCGATTTCGATTTTGTGGGTTAGGTAAATAAGGATAGAACTGCGACCTGTAGAGAAACGAAATATGCTACCAGAAAAAGGTGACGAAGTGGATTACTATATCTGGTGATCAGTTAAATACCAGCCAGTAATTTATTTGAGAAGTCGGTTTTTTCTAACGTAAAGGAGCGATCATCATCACCAATAAGTGGTTAATATAATTTCGTGTAAAATTTCAGAACCCAATTCTGCGTGGCACGCTGCGCCATGTAGACAAGAAGACGAACGACGAGATCCAATGTGCGTACGCTGACATGGAGCAGATGCTAGCAAAGCGACCGTGGTTCAGCAGCGGCAACTGGCCTTCGCTCGGCGACATCTCGCTCGCCGCCACCGTCAGCACTCTCAACATACTCGTGCCCATCGATGTCTGCAAGTTCGTGATCATAAAATATTTCCAGATATAAGATCGTAGGAAACCGTTAGATAAGGGCCGAGTAAATGAACATTTTAAACAAAAAGGGATATTGCCTAGTAGAAGTAGATGTCCTTCGGTCGACACGATAATGTTGATGATGCAAGTGTTGAAACTCAAACCAATTTGTCAAAAAAGTTAGCAAGCATCCCAAAATAGGTATTGTACATATAAGCTCGTATACTTCGGTGCTTTGTACTTGTAAGCTTCTTTTTAAATATTTTCCTTCCAGTTTTCCTAAGTTATCATGTTGGCTGCATCGCATGGCCGAGGAGAAGTTCTACTGCACTGCCAACAAGAAAGGACTCTCAGAGTTCTCGAGAACAATAGGCGAGTTGAGTTGATTAGTATAAAGATTTTTATTGTATTTCACAATGAGTGATGTAATATACTATCAACTTTCTAATGATTCGATTTTCACGATTACGCCTCTGCTCTATTACCGCAAAAATTGAAGTTCACAAATGGCAGGCGTCTTTCTCTGTCACTCTATTTTCACCTTCCTTAGAGTAAAAGAGAAAGATCCCTGCAATTTGCAAATTTCGGTTTTTGCGATAGGTCTCCTGCTAAGAGCCTACCATAAACAAGCTAGATCCGCTTAAGGTGAATCCTCAAACCCTCAAAACTAGGTGTATGCTATGCTATATAATATTTTAAACTTTCGCGTTTTGAATACATATTAACTCACATTATAGACGGGTCTAACGCGAATTATATTCAATTACCTTTATTGACCACGACCAGTGAAACCTGTGTCGAAACGTCGGTAAATAAAGGTAATTGAATATAATTCGCGTTAGACCCGTCTATAATGTGAGTTAATATGTATGCTATGCTGTTGGCCAAAATTACTACCGCAAGTTTTAAAGTAAAATAATAGCGTTTTACGTCCTTTATTCAAACTGTTATTATAACATATTTCGACATAGTTTTTCTGCTGTACACAGTAATTTGATGTAGTTTTTCTTCTATTATTAAATTGCACAGCGGGACTTAATCGCGTATTTACTTAAGTTTTAAGATTTACCTCCGTTCCGACATTATTTCGAGGACGGCGTTGTCCATATTGTGGTCTCGGAGAAGATTGGCTAAAGTTGACAACATCTTCTGCCCCGCGAGTTTTTCGAACTACCCGCGCACTAGGTCTTTGTTTATCAGTTTCGAACGTTTTGCGCACTGGGAATGTTAGGCCAAGCGCGCACCACGACTTTTTGTCGCGCGATAATTTAGTCGCAGAAATGTAACGTATGTGTTTATATGGCAGTGCGCGCATATGCGAAAAAAAATCGCAGCGATTTTAAATTTGTGATTTGTTAAATTTTTCAGCGACTGCTCGCGACGCGATTGTCGCAAAAGTGAATTGCAGCATACGAAGTTGTATGGCCCCGCGCGCACTGCGATAATAAAATCGCACCCCGGACCTCAGTCGGCATTTCGATCTCTCCACTCAAAGAACACTATTATATAACAAACAATTTAAATATGGACTAGATTCTAACCTGATTTCGAGTACGTAATTTGTTGCCAGGGGCCTATGTTTCACCCCTCCCCAATTTATCGATATCGAAACAAAAAGGGTATATAAAATACGCAAGCATGCAGCATACTACACTATTTAATTTAAGTCTGTTATGTTGGTACTATTGCTCTTTGACAGGTGTTTGTCATACATGTTGGTAATGATTGGATAACCAAACATACACACAGACTAATCAAATCGCTAGTACGGAAGTCCCGTCTCTTAAAACGTAGTGATTATATTCTCTTTGCACAACACTAACGATATTCGATTTATCGACTATCGATATTCGCTTCCGCTATCATTTACTAATGACTCGATTCCATGTGGATGAAACCTTTTAAATCCCTCGTCCCGATTGAAATTGCAATGTTTTTTTTAGTCTTCTCTGAGACCACGGGGACAATGCCGTCCTCGAAACGTCGGAGGTAAATCTAAACTTAAATAGATACGCGATTATGTCCGGTTGTGCAATTAAATAATGTTGAAAAATCGTGAAAGTTTAAATCAGTAGTTTTTCTTCTTTTTAGAAATTGGCAATTGTTTCAATCCCAATGAACCCAAATATCCACGGAACTCTGAAGCTCGTAGGAACGAAATTTCAATTACGGAACCTACAACCACATAGCGTAAAAAATACTACAAAGGACCTTTTTTATAATTGTTTTTTTGTACTTTGAATAACTAGCGTATAATAAAAACTTTATTTATATATGAATGCCAACGTTTTTATGAAGAATGGTCATAAAAGGTACAAATACACATACAAAGGTACAAAAAGGTGAACACAGTAAACGTCATATTTTCAATGGTGACATTTCCACACAACCATCTACGTTGTAATTGATAATATGATAACATTGATAACAGACGTTTTCATACGGCCACACTGGGATTATTGCAATAATTCAGCGGGTGGCCCAAGGCCTTAAGCCCCCTCCAGACTATGCGCGTGAATCGCGGGATAAGCCGTGAACGCGAGTGTGGAGTCGATTTCGCTGTCTGCGAAAATCGACGCCACACTCACGTTCGCGGCTTCGCGCCGCGATTCGCGCACGAGTGTGGAGGAGGCTTTATAATAAGTGCACGGCGGCGACCGTGTAGATGTATATAAAACCGGCCAAGTGCGAGTCGGACTCGCGTTCCAAGGGTTCCGTACATTACTAAATTTTTAACAATATATTTTTTTTATATATGTGAAACGCGAGTGAATTGCCTTTAAAAAACCCGTAGGGGTCGGATGAAAAACTAAGTAATTGGTCCGACTCACGCTTGACTACATATTTCTAATAGGTTTTCCTGTCATCTATAGGTAAAGACCTATTTTATGTATTTTTTTCAAAATTTTAGACACAGTAGTTTCGGAGATAAAGGAGGGGAATAGTAATTTTTTGTCTATTTTCTTGAATTACTTCTAAACTGTTTATTCTAAAATTATAAAAAAAATATGTTTGCGTTAGAGCGAGCAAGTGATATTGCTATCTCATTCTACCGCATGACTGCGTCCCTTGGACCGGCAATGGCCCATTGTGTACTGGGGCCTTAAAAAGGTGATGACTCGGCAAGGAAGGAGGGCTTGGTCACTTTTTCTTTAGTATAATGAACTCTTCGAGCAACACCGGCTTCCGACACGTCGGAAGGGAGGGGCCCAAGCGATATCTCACCGTACAAATCTTTCTGCCATTTTTCGCGGGGGGAAGGTGCACACAGTCGCACTTCTCGCACACTTACATACAAAATCCAATCAGAGGCCCTAACGCGAACCACGTTCGACGTGTTGCCTCTCTATGGCACTTGTAAATTCATACGTAAGTGTGACAGGGAGGCAACACGTCAAACGTGGTTCGCGGCATAGACTTATAATATAAAAAGACGGTGTCAGCGAGCTGTCACTGTTGCCACTTTTGTTTAGTGTACGATTAACAATGAGGCCCACGTTGCTGTAGCCATGTCGATAAAGTCATATCGATAAACTATCGACATTTCTTGCAATTTTAATTTTACTTCAAAGGCTTAACGATACCTAAAATGACCAAAAACGCTTTTATTCTTTATTGTGGTTATCAGATCACAATTTTATAGTCACGCCCCAGCAGGGAACCAAGGGAAAGTTCAGATATTTAATTAAAATACATAAATACCTCCTAAAATAGGTGTTCCGCAATATTTTTTTTTATTATGAATGGGCTTACTCATGGCCACAGACTAGCCGAGGCGTAGACGTGGCCTACGATGGAGCGAGCTCGCCCAGAAGGTGCCTGTTCACTCTTGATTTGAATATTTGAATTATATTATTATATTATAAATATTCATTATCCATTAGCATTTCAATTATGTTTATGTTTAACGAAGATATTGAAGCTTCAATTAATCGCTATTTCGTTCCGCTGTGTAGCGTTTATCGATATATAACATGATTAAAATCGACTTTTCACATCCCTAAAAGAGCACACATATACGCTTTTACGCACACATACACAGCCTGGGCGCATCAAGAAAGGCAACACTTGATTTGAAGTCCACCTTGTCAACAGTATGGTTGTCCTTTTTTGACAAACGGCATTTTAAAAGAGCGAGGAGAGAGAAATGATACTAGTTGCTGCGTCGTGAAAGAGAACAGAAAACGTTGGGCCCTTGGTTCGCGGCAGGCCCTCTGTAATGACGACACAAATACATAGAATATGACACACGTCAAAGACAAATCTTGCAAACCTCGTTCTCTTTTTGTGTACGGACGAGTGACTAGTGTCACAACACGCACACTAACACATTTTCGTTGAAGTATGTATTCTGAGAGATGAGAAGTCGGATTTGTCGCTCGACCGATCCGCAATTTGTACTGAGCGAGCAAAATCGATAAATCCAACAATTACTTGAGACTAAAATATAATAATTGTATTTAAATGTAATTAAACGTATGATATGTAAAAAAAAATATTGCATGTGAAATGTAACACTTTCTTTTTGTAAATTTGATGTCCCCGACCTCTTTTTATAGCAAAAAACTGAGCAAACAGGCATTTTTGTGCAGCAGTGTTCACGCGCGCGTCTGGACTCGGTCTAGTGAAAAATCCAAGTGCAACTAGTTTTATTACCCGCGCTAGATTAGATTGACGCGCTAATCTTGTACCTCGGCAGAGGGGAAATAGTGCGAATGCCGCCTCCCTTCCGTGTTGCTCGAAGAATGACATAGATATATTTCAATTTGACATTCCACACTTTGTTTTTGCAAAGTCAGGCCATAGTTTGGCCTGACTTTACTGACTACATCACTTCGTATGTTGTTAGGGCGAGGTTAAAGGCCCCAGTACACAATGGGCCATCGCCGGCCACTCCAAGGGACGCATTTATGCGTTAGAGGGAGCAAGTTATATTGCTATCTCATTCTACCGCAAGGCTGCGTCCCTTGGAGTGGCCGGCGATGGCCCATTGTGTACTGGGGCCTTAATATATTATTTATTTATCTAATACCTTTAAACGAGCTATTCGTGTATATACATATTTCGGGGATTACGGAAACGGCTCTAACGATTTCGATCAAATTTGCTATATGGGTTTTCGGGGGCGATAACTCGATCGAGCTAGGTTTATTTCTGGGTAAACGCGCATTTTTAAGTTTTTAAGTAAGCAAAACTCGGTCTCCCAGATATTTATTTTTAACTTAGATTCGTAAAATAAAACAATCGGTCGATTGTATCAAAATGTACTTTGTGACTCACATCACTAGCTGGAATTCACCTGTCATACAGGAATTTGTTATGAAGTGGGGACAGAGGGAAGCGGGGGGAGCTCGTTCGCGACTGCTTGCTCGTGCGTTGCACAGTTCTGTAATTTAATTATTATGTAGATTATCAAAACTTACCCCATTGTTCTCGGTTCACATAAAATGTAAAAAGCCACCGCTTATTCTCACGGAACGAAGAAAGTTGAGCAAGAAAAGTATCAGACAGTATTGTGGATTTTATAGTGATTGGACGAATTGTTTGTTCGTGCCATGGCGAGCTAGTTAATCAATAAACAACTCGGAAACTTAGTGAAATCTAGTTTTCAATACTGAAGTTTGGTGAAGTTATACTTGATGGCGGGTTTTCAAGCGAGCGACACGATGCCGAAACTCGGTCATGTGGGGGACCTGCGCGAGCAGTGGCTCGTGCGCGCGGACGGCGCGCTGGCGCACCGCCTGCAGGACCGAGAGATCTCCTCACACCTCTGCGAGAACAGGTTCCGCAACCAGCAGATCCGCGAGGACTTCCCGGTGGCGCTGAGCGAACAGCAGGGGCTCGAGCAAGAGGCGCGCCTGCGCGAGCTCGCGCGCCGCCGCCAGGCCGACGTGGACGCCGAGATCGCGCGAGAGATGGCCGAGATCAACCTTCGCCGCCAGCGCCGCCAGCACACCGACCTCATCCAGCCCAGCTCCTCGGGCACTCCGCCCGAGCCGGCCCGGGCGGCTCCCGTCAAATCTCCGCCTAAGCTCTTAGGCGGCATAGCGCCGGAGGAGCTGGGGCTGTCGCCGGCGGAACTTGAAGAGCTGAGGCTGAGGTTGGAGCAGGAGGAGCGAGACGCTCGGCTCGCGAGACAGCTGAGCAGCGAGGTGCAGCAACAGGATGTGCTGCTGGCGGACATGCGGTGCGCTGTGGAGGCACAGGACGGCGAACTGGCGCGCCTGCTGCAGGAGCGCGAGTACAAGAAGCTCCAGCGGGCCAAGGAGAAGGCTCGCCAGAAGGCCCTCCTCAAGAAACAGCAGCGCTTGACTGCCCAGCAGATAGACACGCCTGACACCAGCCAGGCCACACTCTGCGATGCCTACAGCAACCCCAGGGACATAATACGTGACAATAGATTAAGGCTTTGCAAATCTGTGGATTCAGATCTGAACTACGTAGAGCCTTTCGAAAAGGAACATATCCAATCGAAAGCCAGTGCCCTACAGTCCAAGGAGATATCCAAACAGTACTACAACGACCAACCCGGCACATCCACTGTCAATATAAACAATGTGACACATGTGCACACCAGGTCTTTTGAATCGGATCGCTCCGCCTCCAATTCTGGGACGTCATCACTTCAGCACAGGCAGCCCCCACCTCCACCTACATCAGGCAAGAAGCCCCGCTTCCCTGACCCGGTGAGTATCCGACCAGCTTCCCACTATGCCGTAGAGACTGGTGACAGTCCTCCACAGGCGATCCCGCACAGCTACAGTGAGAACAACAACCTGTACAGCTCCACGTTCCCCCCGGACCTGGCGGGCCCCCCGCACATGGACCGGCACCAGGACAACTCCAAGAGGTTGTCGGTGATATCTGACATCACGGCCGAGGGCCTGGCCAAGAAGAAGAGCAAGCAAGCTGAGATGCACAAGAAGAGAAAGGGATGCAAGATACAGTAGAAGTATTTACATGTTTAGTCTTGCAGGTTTGCTGATTTCTTTTTGGTTAGAAGATTGTTTTTATGTATGTCGGCCTGATGCTTAATTGCAAAAGTGTTACAAAGCTTTATGAAAGTTAGTGACTTTAGTGAGCATGACGATTATTCCAATGATGAATCTCAAACAAAGGCTCAAAATATTCCTGGCTATTCCTAGATTTTTCCACACTACACACCATAAACTCGTTATACGAGTAAGGCTGTATTTCCACTTGTGTGTGGATGAGAGGAGCATGCAGGTATCAACCAATAGCATTGGTTGAAATCCAGCAGGGCAGTGAAGAGAACTAATTCTATTGGTTAGTCCCGATGTTCCTACACGTCTCTCATCTCTGCCTCAGTGGAAAAGCAGCCTAAAGTTCTCAGATGGTGTAAATTGTGTTCAAATAAAATACTTAGTCCCAAAACTACTTTTTGTAACTATAATTTATGTTGTAGTATTATAAGATGTAAGGCAATAACTATGTAACCTAATCTAAAGTATATTTATTATTCTCTGGCAGGGACCTGCAGAACCAAATAATGAACGAGCCATTTTTATAACTTTAATAACCATGTGCCTTGTAGGATTAGGGGAAAATTACATTCCAATTTAATAATTATTTTATAAGTGTTATACGAAATTGCAGCTTTGTCACGTTTATTCTCTGATAAGCTGTGAACACACTATTGTATACTTAAATATGAAAACGTGATCTATTGCAATGTAATATTATTCTAATTATCAAAGTAACATTTCATACTTAGCTCTCGCTATATTTACTCCACTATAACAATACAATATATCCAGTGGTCCGAGCCTATTGCCTGTGGACTAGAATCTCTTGACATTGATACTCATGCCATGCTAGTACTCTATCCTAATTGTCTCTCTATTTTTTTTCCATGTTTTAATGTTTACCCCTTTGTTAAAGCAATAAAAATTATATGATTGCTCAAAACTTCTCAATTGTAATCTCAATTATTTAGATTTAATTGATTTAATATTATTACCTATAGGAGCATATAGGTATTTGATCTGGAATAACGCAATTGTACTTATTTCAATAGAGGATAAATTATTTAGACTGAAAAGAAGATCTAAATGTACGTAGTAATGGTAGATTTTATTGGATTTGGTGTATTGACACTTTGACACAGATTATATAATAGTTAGAATTAAATGGCCACCACAAACCACTATGTGAGAATTGTTCAATGGATAATGATTATCAAAAGTAATTACAATTATCATTAAGAACCTAAGTACTTTGATAATAACTAATATGCCATTACCATTCATTAGGATACAGTCATCATTCCTTTTTACCCAACTGCGCGATGCATATGTCATTCCATGCTGTCTAATGTCTAACCTTCTATTATAAATGGTGCTCATTTCTCACAAAATGTTAATAATGTTAAAATATATGTATCAGTATTTATATTCTCTTCAGTCGGTCCCTCAATACTGAGGATCGTGACATCATATCCTTCTGTTGAAGACCAGGTTCCTCCATAGGGTTCTATTCCCCGCCATGCGCATGGCCTCGTGCAGTTTTAATTGCATAGGTGCCGTAATTTGAGCACACCATCTAGCAGGAGGAGGGCCCTGAGGTCTCGTGCCTTCAACTTTGCCCGTCATTATTACTCTTTCCAGGCTATCCGGAGAGCGACGTGAGAGGTGTCCGAAGTATGAAAGCATTTGGTCCTGGCATATCGTTGACAACCTGCGTTTTATGCGTAGCTCCTCCGTTATGGACTGATTGGTACGCATTGCCGTCCACGGAATTCGTAAAAGTCGGCGCCAACACCACATCTCAAACGCGTTTATACGCTTTATCATATTGGCTCGTATGGTCCATGTCTCCGAACCATACAGAAAGATTGGGAAAACCAGAGAGCGTACAAGTCTAACCTTTGTCTGTCTTAATATACTACGATCCCTCCAAATCTTATCTAGCCGAGCCATAGCTCCCTTCGATATTTGAATCCTCCGAATAATTTCCCCGTCACAGCTACCATCGCTAGATATAAGTGAGCCGAGGTAGGTGAAGGCACCGACACAATCGAGATCTTTTAGTTGTAAGCTTCGTGGAGGAGCGTTTTTCCGATACACAAACATCAGCTTGGTCTTTGCATGGTTGACATGAAGTCCTAATTTGATGCTTTCGGCTTCTATTCGTTTGAACAATCGACTCATCTCCTCCTCATCGGAAGCCAAGAGCGTTGTGTCATCAGCATATCGTCTGTCCGCCAATCGATATGCCGCCGTCCCAGTTCTCGATGGCCTTGCGTACAATGTATTCGCCGTAGATATTGAAGAGCTTAGGAGACAATATACAGCCCTGTCTCACTCCTCTTTCCGGCTTGAACTGACCTGACAACGTATTCTCGATGCGGACTCTGGCAGTACTTTCGGCGTATAGATTTTCTATGAGATGTGCTAAATGAGCGGGGACGCCCATCTCAGAGAGCACGTTCAGCATGTTTTCCCATCTGACACAGTCAAATGCTTTGGCATAGTCTATGAAGCATAAGACGAGCGGTTTGTTCCATTCACGGCATCTCTCGATGATCTGGCGCACGTTAAAGATCTGCTCCCGTGTCCCCCGCCCAGGTACGAATCCAGCTTGCTCAGCAGGTATTTGCCGATCCAAGAACTTCGCTAATCGCGAGTTTATAATGTTCAGAAACACCTTACTGGCATGGGATATGATAGACAAAGTTCTATAGTTGTCACACTTGAGCGTTGAGCCTTTTTTATGAAGAGGTATTACCAACGATTCAGTCCAGTCTCTTGGCCACTGACCAGTCCTCCACACTTTCTGACAGATCTGGTGTAAGAACTGCGTTCCCTCACTGCCTAGATTTTTAAAGGAGACTAGCACATATACCGTCAGTTCCTACGGCATTTATCTTCAGGCGCTTGATGGATTCTTCCACTTCGGAGAGGAGGATGTCCGGTTCCAGAGCATGCTCAGCGTCCCTTCGTACCAGAAGATGTTCAGGACTATCTCTATAGAGTTGTTCCGAGTACTCTTTCCATCTTTCCAACACTTTGCCCAGATCTGATAAAGTTTGTCCATCATTGTCGGCTATGTGCCAATTTCTGGGTTTATAGTCGCGAGTAAGGATTTTGACTTTCTGGAACATGTCTTTGGTATGGGCAGTTGCAGCATGGCTTTCAATTTCCTCAACTTAGCTATTTTATATTATGTTATAGTACTTTGAAGTGACCAAATATTCACATCGCCTTATTTATGTCTAAATATGGACAGTATTATAAAACAAGTAATGGGTATTTAATATGCATATATATGTATATGGCTTATGCATACTGTATAGCGTTACGATTGTGTAATGTCTAGAGGGCGGAGTACCGGTGGCAAATTTCACACTAAATGTATGGAGTCGCCTAAGTATTCTTATGATTAAATAAATAACGAATAAATGATTAATTTTGCATAATAATTTTTAGGAACTTATAGAAATTATCTTACGAGCATACAAATATAATGTAATATGTTGTTAATATCTATAATACATAATAATATGTTTTCTTATCAAAACATTATCATTAGGTACTAAATACTAGACTAAGAAGTTATACCTGCCAAACGATATATTATTTTCAAGACCATTCAATTACAATTGAGGACTGGAATTATGTGTTCGAGGTCCTCCTCACAATCTACACTTAAGTGCGTATCCATGTTATAAAATGACTGGACTATGGCCTGACGGACATGTTCCTGGTTTTTCGGAGTGAATCGTTTTCTTAATTTATTGAAGATCCATTTATGAGTGGAAAACGATCGCTCTACATCTACCGATGTCATGGTTGCATGTTTAAGGACTTGTTTATAATTTTCCATTGTAATCATATTCCTTAATTCGTCAGCATCTGGGTTTCTATCTAGAACCAATTCGAGTTTATTTCGCACGGTTTCACTTCCTTGGAGGCTTAAAATAGTCCTAACTATATCTATTACCAGAAAACTTTCTTCTATCGGAATTTTAGTGCATAGTGTTAAGTACTTACTTCCAATTTACGAGTAGGTACCATACTAAGTACATTAGGTAAATGAATAATTTTATTATTCAAGCCTAAAATAATAATTATAAAAACGACTCCATACCTTTTGTGTGAAATTTGCCACCGGCACTCCGCCCTCTAGTAATGTCAATACGGTTACTTAACATGCGAATGTCGTTTACGGAAGTTCTAGAGATATTCAATCAAAATGCTATTAACACAAAAACCTAGATATCTAGATAAACTTTTACTGATTTAGGGCACTGGTTACGTGCCGGCAATCTTTGGGATCATCCATTAATTACGTCACACGAATTTCTAGGTTTTTTTACCTCTCCCCCCCTCCTTGTCACACTTGGTCACATTTGGTAAAACCCTAGTGTGACGTCACAGTTTTTTCTACGAAATCGCCAAATCGAATTAAGTAAGTACCTAAGTAATATTAATATTTTATCAAAATATTTTTGACGATATAAATATTAGTGATTTTATAACCTAAAACTGCTTAGGAAAGAAAATTAAACGAATAAAAACGATTATCGTTTTAAAAACTTGTTATTTAAATGTACAGGGAATAAAATAATATAAATAAATTTTCGGTTGCTGATGAAGTTAAAGTGACGTCACAAAGTTTGTGTCTCCCCCCTCCCCCATGTCACAATATGTCACATTTTCTTGACCCCTCCCTCCCCCTAAACGTGTGATGTAATTAATGGATGACCCCTTTGTGGTCAGTCAGTGAAAAATCAAGTGTTAAAATCTATTAGGTTGCTTGAAGGTAATTCAAATAGGTAGTAGCGGTTTGCCTACCCCTGCCATGTAACATCTTATATTCATACTAGAGCAACCACTGTACTATACATTTCTCTAGAAATTATTTGTGTTCATACTATAATATATAATCCCCACTAGAGTTCCCATGCATACAAGCTGTAGCCGGGGTACATTCAACTACCTAGTTCGTCTGTGTCGCCCCTAGAGTTTGCCAAAATAGGTATAGGCGTAGACGTAGATACCTATTGGAAACTGAAGATATCTCCTGTGCGGTGTCTGAACTTAATAATTCCGGTAACTAATCGAGGGCCGGGGGGGGGGGGGGGGTTACACTAACTGACCATCGGAGGATCTTTATGTCTTTGTGATTAAGTTCTAATTTGATCAGTCAATTGTCGACGGTGGTACGGCTTCGGTCATCCCAGATCGGATGTCTGCAACGCGATCTAACTATACATAAATCACATGTAAAACTCTATCTGTACTTACCTCTCTCGTCTCTCAACGGAATAGAGTGCTTCATTGTTAGGTACCTATATGGTATATTTTTTTCTCTTTGCATTATAACGTATAAATACCATATCTGCCTCTCTATCGCTCTGGGATTTTCTAGCGCTAGAGAAGAGAGGCAATATCTCCATGTTAGCGGTATGATGATGATTAAATCAGTGGTAGTTATGACTTTGTTTGTAACATAAGTTAATCAGCTAGTCTTCGTCTTCGTATGTTTTGGAAGTTATTTCCTCCCATTTGGATTTTTGTAATGATCATAAGAAGTAGGTAACATATCTGTTTGAATTGATTCTTTTCGTATTTTATTGTAATGTGGAACATATGACAGTTTAGTTTTTGTCTTTTAGAACTTGTATTAAGTTGTAAACAATTTTCAAGTATTTTAAGAATTGTAATAGATAATGAATGTACCTCGTGTGACGAAATGAGACGGTTAAAAGTACATTTCTTGTACCCACCAATTTTTATTACTTATACTTAATTATAAGTTTTCGCAAAATGCACATTGTGAATGACGCATTTTGTGAGAATTTACATATTGTTAGTCATATTTACAAAATCTGCTGACGCACAGACAGACAGACAGACGGACATCGGATACCTTCATACGGAACCCTTCGTTTGTTGTCTGCAGTGATCCATCCGACAAACAGGTAGATTGCCTAGAGTGTAGGTACACGCGCCCTAACCTGCGTCCAAGACCGTCTCATTTCGCTGACGCGACGATTGATTAACGACTAAGCTTTAATTGCAATCTTTGGCCTTGAATGTGCCTTCACGGAACGGAACCAAACTCGATTATTTATTACTTACTCGATAATTAGCAATAAGGTTTACATTATTTTAAGGGGTTTATTGGGTACTGCGGTACCTGTCATGCGTACAGTCGGTCTTCAAAGTCGATAGTAGGTACAGTCGTCTATCATAATGTCATGCACAACGAAAGCTCGAATAAAGTGTGCAAAAATCTGGTGACTTTTTAAACCTGACCAGGCGTGGCTCACTCCGCGATTTCGTCGCTTTGCTACAGGTAGCTAAAACTCCATCCGTTCGACCCCAATTTTGGGGTTTGCCATAAGCCGCGCGTGGTGCTGTCGCCACCTAACGGCCATATCTGTGCTGATCGTGACAGACGCGTTTTGTTAGTGAGTGAGTCTTCTGTACCTAGTACTATTATTTATTCTGTGACCTGACTGTGATTAAAGTCAATGCGGACATATCCGTCTGTGGGAAATAACGTAAGTACCTACACATACAAGCTTTTTTTTTTAATCTAACAATAATAAGTAGGTATTACACGATTATTGTTAACTTCATCGACAAAGCAGCAATTGTTTTTAGTTTCAGCATTCAAAAGCCAATCGGCTCTATATATTTCCCATAGTCGAAAAGAAATATAGGTACCTACTTACCTAGCTACGCTCGTGTACGGCATTTTCCGCAGACGGATTTGTCCGCATTGCATGACCCTACCCTACCCTACCTACTAAGCCACTCTATTAAGGTATTTATAAGATGAAAACGTTCTGATTAACACACAGGGTGATATTTTAATTTAGCATATTTTCGAAATTCGAATAAAACTTCACAAGCGGTGTTTATTTACTTTATTTACTCAACTTTTGTATTTTTCCTAATGAATGTTCATTTTTAGAGATTGTAGTTTTAGTTATTTTATACAATTGATTATTAAAACTGTTTTAATAGAAGGATTTCGTTTTATTGATCCATTTCTATAGACGTAAGGTCCTAGGAATTATCATCAGCTTAATCAGCTATGTGTTTTCCCAAGACTAACACGTAGCTACTTATTTATATAATCTAATCGTTTATCATTTTGACTTCGGTATGGTACTTACTTGCAAGAAAGGGATAAAACTTTAATTAACTAACTGAGAAGTAGGGAAGTAGGTAATGCGTTTATGGATAACGGGGCAATATTATAATTCTAGGAAGTATATTATATGCTTACGAGTAGGTACATATATATATGTATCTAGTAATAGTTACAGTTTTGGATTGCGCAACCAATCTTCAAATTGCGAGCTCGGAAATCTGCCAGTAATTAAGGTAATCCGCGGACGACTCGCCGAATCACGCGGAACTGGCGCGGCCGAGACGCACTTTCTCTACCATTGTGCATCGATCCATCATTGATCTCAGATTATGTCTTTGGTAATATCCGTCTGCATCGCGTTAACACGTAGCACGTAGAAACCTAGCTCTGTCACATAGATTTTCCACCTAGGTAGTGTGGCGTTCAAGAGTGCATGGATAGATGTCGACCGTAATGCCTTAATATTACGGTTGAAACATCTCCATGCACTTTTGGACGCCAGTGTACATTACCTACTTATTATAAACTTCTCACAATTTCTTTAGCGTGGTGTGCGGCACATACTGACACACGTTTACATCTTCAGTTGGACAACCTCACTCCCAGAACTTGTATTTTATCATCGGTTGGTTTGGTTGAAGGTGGACTATTTCGTGTCAATGATTCTCGGAGTTATTATATCAGTAAGTAAGTTGACTTAATCCCAATCGCCATCAGATTCAGAGTATTACGTGATCGTGTGGTAGATTCTTTAGTCAGCAACGACAGACGCCACAGACGGAGAAAAAGATTGACCCACATAGGTACCTCCTAACTAAGAAGAAAATTATTTTCTATTTACCACTCTATCACTCTTGGCATATTCGATAGATAGAGTCTTAGAGATAGGCAAATAACGAGAAGTGTCACGCTTTAGCCCAGCGAATTCTCTATCAATTTTTAGAGACAAAAACATTAAGTACCCTAATTCTGTCTGCCTTCATCATTGCGTTGTTCATCCAGGATGAAAATAAAATAAACATACCTATAGCTAGAAAGTGGACAAATACAGTACACGGTGGTCGCGGGGCTATTACCGCGACCTTGATAACTCGCGCCACTGTGGTAAACGACTCGTGTCGGCGCCAAACAACGTGCTGCTAAATTATACCATCCTCAATACATCATTATATTTGACCATAAGTAGACCTTATTGTAACGAGCTAAGTTCTACCGATAGTCAGCTGACTGTTTTGGTATGAGTTAGTACGTAGTTTTATTTTAAGAAGAAGTAGCGCGTAGCGTCTGATGGAGGTAATATAGGTATATGGGGTTCTTCGAGAAGTGAGTAGGCATGTTTAGTTAGGATTCTCAAAAGTTGGCAATGTTTAGTCAAGGAGTCCCGTCCCCGTTTCAGTTCAGGTCTAATTCATCTACTTACCTACTTAACACAGACGGACACTCAGCGAATATTATATACGGATATTACCTAGGAGCTCTATTGCAGGTCAGGGAAAAACAATATCTACATTTATCTGCTATAGTACTTCTATTCTATGTCTAGCTCGCGATAATTGACAACTACCTACTCAGCCGCTTTTTCGCCGGCAGTGGGACAGTGCTTTTGCCGATGCCCCGTTCCCATGATGGCGAGTCCTGCGCGGCGACCTTCGACCCCTGACGACCCTCTTTTTAGACATCCATCAGGCAGCCTACTAACAACTTACTAGCCATGGGTGAGCTTTATATATTTGTAATAAGATTCATAATAATCATAATCATTTATTCGTGTTGTTAGCTAACAACGTGGACGATCGTTGGCGCTACGAATACACTGACACGGTTGTGTGCTTATCGCCCTAAACGCAACTAATGCCGTAGTATGTTTGTATATTAGTTGGTAATTGTACTGCCAGGGTCAAACAAAAGTTGCTAAGCACTTGTTCCACCAGCTGGTGAATGCATGAGATTGATGGGATTCTCGATTATTTTTTTCAATACTTTTCCTGTGAAATGAAAGGTCTGATGTAGATTAAGAAATGCAAAATAGCTTAACAATAAAATTCCTTGACTGTACCCATCTGTTGTTGGCCATTATGAACGTTATTACAGTACCATAAATACCACAGTATTATGAATATGATGGACTGTCTACTCGTATCATAGCGAATGATTCATTGTGCAATGCTTCAAGGGCATGAACTTTATCTACTGTTTAACAAAGCAGTATTGTGTAATGCAATCAACTATGTATATAGTATTATTATTTTCAAGTATGTAGGTACCAATATCAAAGTTATTTTGTGCTTATAGATATGTAGTTATTATGTAAGCATAATAATATGCCTACCTATATTTTAAAACACGGTTTCAAATCATATAGTGCAAGGGTTCTCAAACTCTGCGCCGCGACGCCCTGTTGCGCCCACAAGTGTAGGTACCGAATATAATGTATAAATAAATTATCTGCAATGCACAAATAACATTATAGCAATGCACAAATAACATTATATGATTATTTAATATCCAAAAATGTCGGGCATACGCCAACCTCATTAGGTTACTTTATCAACGCACGCTATAACGTATGGCTCCTCTACAAGATGAGCCAGCGCCGGCCACTCTAGGGACGCATTTATGCGTTAGAGGGAGCAAGTGATATTGCTATCTCATTCTACCGCATGGCTGCGTCCCTTGGAGTGGCCGGCGCTGGCCCATCGTGTAGAGGAGCCATTATAAGCGTTCTTGTCGACAACTATTATTCCCGTTAAAGTGACGTTAAAAGGGTTAATATAATAAACTAGAGCTTCTTTGCTTGGTAACAAAATCATTTATTAAAAGAATAGTACCTACATTAAGATATTATTCAAAATTGTTACTGCAACGCTAAGAGGTGTCCCATGAGCGCTGACGTCCGATCAAGGCATATTGAAGGACACACACAGCGTTAGTATATTAATAGCTCAAAGGACAAATTCAGGACTTTCGTTGTAAAAAAAAGCACATCCAAAGGAATTTTGTAAAGATATTTCTTTCCAGTTTGTGTGCCGATACTAAGTAGACATTTACGTAAAACAATGTTCGTTAATTCAGCGGCAGAAGTAACTATAGCAGCGAGGTGTTCAAAATGATGTTTCAAAATGAACTGCACGCGTCTAATAAATATGTGTTTCATTTTGATCATTGCATCTTGAGCTACTTTTGTTATGCTAGTACCTATAACAAAATTAACAAACTAAAATTTAATTAAGGAATAAAATTGTCATCTATTAAACAATTGAATTATACATTGAAGTCACTTTCTCGTTAGAACTTAAACTTTAGATTTAGAAAAAAAATACGACCACAGACTTTAGGGGAACTTTAAATTCTAAAATCACTTCAATCCCATAAAAATATGTATTTTACAATTTGATACAGAACTAGGCGTCATTTAATGTTATTTAGCTAAGTTGGAGGCTTGCTTCTTTGCCTTCACTAATTCTACTAGTTCCTTGTATCTCTTCATGCAGTCCTTCTTGGACCGGTTGGGGAGGCAGTCTGCAATCTTGTCCCATCTCTCCGGAGTGCTCACCGGGAAGGTCTTGATGGCCTGTTCAAGTAGCTCCTGCTCAGTTTTCGTCCAGGGTACTTCTTTGACTTCTTTAGGTACGTCTCCGTTCATTTTAGGCTTGGCTGTTCCGTTGACTAGCTTGGATCCACTGTCGCTCTTTGATATGCTGTTGTCATCAACGCTGACCGCTTTCTTCTTGTCCTTCTCAAATGTGTCAAATGCTTCTTCGTTAGCAGCCTTTTTAAGGCTACTCTTAGAGAAGTCCGAGCTCTGGAGGTCCTTGGCTTTGGCGAGTACTTCTTTAGCGTTGAAGCGTCTATCATCTATGAAGGTTCCGTGTTGGTTGAGGAAGTTGGCTACCACGTCCCAGCGCTGGCTGGTGCCGGCGGGGAATAAGTTCACAGCTTTGATGAGCAACTGTGTCATGTCGGCGGACCATTCAATGGGTAATTTAGATGCTAGTTCCTTCTTGACTTTCTGTTCTTGTTCTTTCTTAGTTTCAAAGAGTGACTGGCGCTCTTCCTCGAGCCTGTCCTCTGCCTCCTTGACGGTCTGCAGGAAGGCGTCGCGGCCGGCGGCCTCGAGCCTCTTGCCGAGCTCCTGCAGCTCGAGCACCTTCATCATCTCGCAGATCTTCTCGACGGCCGCCATGTGCGCGACCGTCTCCTCCTCCGTCTGCGCGTAGTAGTTGTTGGCCTTACACAAGTCTCGTAAGGCTTTACGTTCCTGTGTAAAAGGGAAGTTGTTGTAAGAACAAGGCAAAAATAACGAGTTCCAATAATAGTTATTCATTTTTTGGGTTCCAGAGGGTAAAACCCTAAACACGGGACATTATTACTAAAACTCCGCTGTCCGTCGGCCGTTTTTATTGGTACGGAACCCTTCATACGCGAGTCCCAGTAGCACTTGGCCGGTTTTGATATACTTAAGATAAGTAAAACATGAATTTACCTTCCTTAGCAGTTTCTTGACCTGCTCCCGCTCAGCGCGGGCGGCCTCGATGCGCGCGCGCTCGGCTTCCTCGGCCTTCTGCTTGGCCGCCAGCGCCTCCTTCATCAGCCTCTCTTCTTCCGCTTTCTTCGCTTGCACGGCATCCTGGAATGTACAAAACAAAAATATATTTTTCTGCTGTTATTACATTACTTACGTACTCACTGTTATTTCTCATTCATAATTATATTTTTTTTATGAAACTATTTGTTTTATATGTATACTGGCTGTATAGAGTAAGCGTGTATGTTCGATGGTTTTCCGCGCGATATGGAGACGAGGCTTAACTCTTTTCGTCCTGGTGGCCATCTATACCAACCACCTATTTGCATACATCCCCTTCAAAATGGACTAAAAATTTTGAAGGTGATGTATGTAAATAGGTGGTTGGTATAGATTCTATACCAACCACCTATTTACATACATAGATGATCTATACTATAGATGATCACCAGGACGAAAAGAGTTAAGGTGCATTGGTGTAATTTAGAATTCAGGGTAAATTTGAAATTTGCAAATAACTACAAGCAATGTCTATGGTAGCACGAGGAAGCGCAATGGAAAAGTGTTGCATTGCAGTAGTGTATGTTTTGCCAAAGTACGGTTTACTAACACACCGTGTTTTTTTTGATTTCCGTTAATTTCAAGGGTGCATTCCTGAGCTTAAATCAAGTAACTTTCTCAAAGACACAGATATTCTAATATTTCTAATTAACTCCATTGCAGAGATAATCAATAATTATTTTTTTTCCTATAAGGCCTCTACAAGCGTGTACATTTGCCTTAGGGCCGGTTTACGTATTGATTAGTGTTTAGAATGAGTACATACATTTGCTACTAAATTTAAGTACAATCTCGTTCGATCGATATTCCAAATGACATTGATGTGACAACAGATTTCAATTGTTTGGTTGAGTTAAATGTAATGCCCGTGTTACAACAACGCTATATGCTACATTTAATTACTTTTTAACTCAAATTTTATTTTCAAAAACAAGCAAAAAAAATTTTTTTTTGATAATTATCAATGCCATTTAGTTCTCTTAAACGTACTTAACCATACCACGAAGTTAACGGAATTCAATAAAAACACGGTGTATATAATTAACAATTTATAAATTATCCTACTTCAAAGTTATTTTATCCAATTCACCATATATGTTATTTAAATTAAATAAGAAATTATTATATCAGATGTTTGTTTGCCAATCAGCAAATATACTTGTCTTATGAAGATATGACTAATTCCGTGATGAATTAATTATAGAGTATCACCAAGACAACCCTGCAGCGATTTTTATAGCTCAGATGTGCAAGTGCTAAGTGTATACAACGTCTGTGCTATAAAAATAGCTAGAGTTATCTTGATTTGACTCTATGAATAACATTTTTGCTCTTACTTGATACCTACTTTATGATGTGAAAAGTATCATGCAAGAGCAAACATTTTGGTGTAACATGTCCAAATATTTGAAAATTAAGGAAGTAATAATCAGTGTTGGCTTTGGCCAATTATCTATATAGTAAGTAAGTATAACAATATAATATCTTTCACATATTGTTCTGGGAATTGCCTCATCACAAGTGAGTCATCAATTTAAGTAACATGATCAATGAAATGCATCCTTATGACAACACCGTATTAATTACATGTTGACAATTTTCATGTGACGATGCACAAAAGAATCAGAAACATGCTGCTGTTTTGACTATCTCTTATGGGGGTCCCATAAGAGATAGTCAAAACACCAATATGAAGGTGGTTGCTGGTAGATTGAACTGCCCAAATGGACCAGATCAGAACTTATCTCAAGTAGAGGCTAAATAGGGTTCTGCCTGGCTGTAGACATAGACATTTTATTTTAGTACATAATTAAGTATAGTAAATAACTTTAAATAAAATATTTTCATTTGACTGGAGTAATTGAGTTGTGGTTTCTCATAGCATGCATGTAATACAGAAGAATTGGGATTTTGTTCCAGTCCCAAAAATCTTATCAGTCTTGCAATGACTCCCATTAGGAAAGGGTAATACGGTCTCTGGGGAAGCAAACCATCACAACACTGGAATTTGATGTAAGAAATTATTGGCAAATAAAATCAGGTATGAGTTTTGGAATAAAGAATGATGTAAAATGATTTCTAATTTATTACATAAAATGCAGCTAAGACACTCAACAACCCAATCCTGCAAACGGTTTTAGTTTGACATGGAAGTAATTTACTTGTGCATGTTTATTTAGTTAGTTAAACAGAAGTTGATGGTACTGGCAGGTTTACCTGTCGGGCGCGCTTGGCGGCGAGCTTCTTGTCCTTGTCGTCCTGCTTGAAGCGCTGCACGCGCGGGTCGTGCGCGTACGCCAGGTCGACCAGCGAGCGGATGCGCGCCATCTCCTCCTTCTTGAGCTTGGCGCGCGCCGCCTTGTTCTGCTTCTCGATCCAGCGGCGCTCCTCGCGGTCTTGCCCGCGCTCCTTCTCCTCCTCGTCGAGGTACGAGAACTCGCGCCACGACTCGAACTCGTACCAGAACGCGTAGAAGCGCTCGACGGCCTCGCGCGGGCTGTCCTCGTCGCCCAGCAGCGGCACGTGGCGCTTCTCCGACCAGCGCGCGTTCTGCTCGAACAGCTTGGTGAACGTCTTGTAGAAGCCCTCCTTCTTGACGTCGCCGGCCGTGGGCACGGAGTCGTCGAACTCCGGGTCCACGGAGTCGTAGGAGCGGCGCTTGGCGGGCGTGCCCAGCGTCTCGTACGCCTTGGTGATGCAGGTGAAGTAGTCGTCGTCGCTGCGCACGTCCTCGCCCTGCGCCTTGCGCTTGTCCGGGTGGTGGCGCAGCACTTTCTGTCTGTACGCGCGTTTAATATCATCGTCCGTAGCTCTGTAGCGCAGCTGTTTCATACCCAACACCGCGTAGTGGTCCTGCTGTTTCCATTCTTTAGGGTCGAGGCTCCGCAGGTACTCCACGTCGTCGTCGAACACCACCTCCTCCGATTTCTCGTTCGCCGTGGACGTTTCGAACAAAGCATCCTCGCCGTGGCATTTGATATTGAAGTATCTCAGAAACGCCGCTCCCACGCATTCCACTTTCCTCTTCACGAACGGGCACGGCACCGCCACCGTCCGCGTACTGTTACTAGTCTCGCCCTCCGTCATTATAAATAAGGTCTCTTTATAAAATATGGATTCGACCCTAACATAACCTATAACTGAGTAAACACTGCGGCATTAAATTGCCTACTGCCAATTTGGTAATAGTACTACGGATAACTAAAACTGTATTTACAACTACAATAAATTAATAATTTTAATGTTAACTTATAGAGCACATCATTTATTAAAAATTAAAACGCGCCATGAAAATATCAAGGACTACGTTTAGTTCTTTTAAAAATGAACGAATGAATGATACAATGTTGAAACTTGAATGACAGGTTGAAGGACCGAGACTGTTCCACATAGTGTTGTAACCAAAACAGTATTATTTCAGCGAATTTCGATAGCGATCATGTACAATGCCCCTATATGTTTTCGTGTGGCAACAATTGCTCAACAGTGCAGTGCCGCCAACCTACTAACACTACTTATCACCTGACAATGACATTCTTATCATTAGCCGTCAAAACATTGTGAAACAAAAAGCAATATTTCAGTCCTATTTGCGCATTGTGCATTAAACAATTGAGATAATCACAGAGAGGTGTTGTGTACGGTTAACATGTGCAACGACTTGGAGTTGTTTTTCAAGCCGATAGTGTTGGTGACGGGGTTCGGGCCGTTCGTGGGGCACCCCGTGAACGCGAGCTGGGAGGCGGTGAAGCTGATGGACAAGGCGGCGCTGGAGCAGCAGCACAACATCGAGCTGGTGACGCTGGAGCTGCCCGTCACCTACAGCAACGTCGACGAGTTCGTGCCCGCGCTCTGGGACACGCACGAGCCTAAGGTACCTACTTCTATGCTTTACACGCGTTTTGTCACTTAAATGTCCTAATCCTGAATAATACTTAAGTTTTTGAATTAATGATTTACTGCGTATATGTACCTATAGTATTAATGTATGTGCATTTCTAGTGATTTTTAGGGTGCCGTCCGTACCTCAAAAGAATAAAACGGAACTTTTATAAGAGTCCTATCCTATCCTATAGGATCACTTTGTTGACCGTTCGTCTGTCTGTCTTTCCCTTTATGTCGGGAACGCGTGGAGGTATGCAGTTGAAATTAAAACCATATACTTAGGTAGGGTCATTGTGCTAGTTTTCGTCCGGTGTCAGTTTCCGTCCACTTGACGAAATTTGAGTATAAACCTTCATTGCTGCACAATTTTGGACTTATTGCATCCATAATATCTAAACAATTTATCTATCCACATAAAAATTATATTTCGCAAGTAGCAAATTATAAATCAAATGTGTTATTTACCAATCCGTCAAGTGGACGGAAACTGACACCGGACGGAAAACTGACGCAATTACCCTATATGGTCCCTTGAAGCTGTGAAAAATCAAACTACTAAGTTAATGTGAAAAACCGGCCAAGTGCAAGTCGGACTCGCGTTCCAAGGGTTCCGTACATTACACAATTATTAACAGTGTATTTTTTTATGTGAAACGTGAGTGAAATCTCTTTAAAAAATCTGTAGGGGTCGGATCGAAAACTAAGTAATTAAGTCCGACTCACGCTTGACTGTACATTTCTAATAGGTTTTCCTGTCATCTATAGGTATAGACTTATTTTATGTATTTTTTTCAAAATTTTAGACCCAGTAGTTTCGGAGATAAGGGGTGGGGGAATGGTCATTTTTTGCCTATTTTCTTGAATTACAGTGGATTTCGGATATAACGACGATGAAGGGACCACCGAAATTTCGTCGTAATATCCGGAAGTCGTTATAGGCAAAGGTAAAAAGATAAAGACATATTGTATAGATTTAAATCCGAAACGTTAGTACCATCGTTCCATGTTAGTACCATGTTAACTGTGCATACGTGGACCTTATGCCTTTTGTAAGTGTTGCTGTCTGTACGTTTCGAACGAGTGAATCTAAATATGTAGTTAATATCTACCGATAAACAAAAGGTCACCACATTTGCTAACCATCTGTTGATGTAAACAAAAGATAAGAAAGTAAAGCTCTATTGTCCTTTGACGACCGACTCCGGTCGCAATATCTGCATGGGATTTCTAAGAACTTGTTACAAATGGTTCATTAAAAACCGTCGCTAAACCCGAATTCGGCGCTACAGCCGAAGTTGCTATATCCACATGAATCTTGTACTAAAATATGCTTTAAATTCATGGGACTTGGATTTTACGTCGCTATAGCCGAATGGTCGCTACAACCAAGGTCGTAATAAATGAAATCCACTGTACTTCTAAACTGTTTATTTTAAAAATATATTTGAGATCCTTACAATAAGCTCTTTCATTTTACGGTTAAAGATTCTTTATTCTCATAATAATTATGGCCCCCATGTTTAAAATTCATTTGTTTACGTTACATGTCCGTATTTGGGTCACAAACTTACGTATGTGTACCAAATTTCAACTTAATTGGTCCAGTAGTTCCAGAGAAAATCGGCTGTGACAGACGGACAGACAGACAGACAGACGAACGAGTGATCCTATAAGGGTTCCGTTTTTTTCCTTTTGAGGTATGGAACCCTAAAAAAGGTTTGGTTATTGCCTCTGCTTCTCATAAATTGCTGAAGTAATTTATTTTGATTTTGTAACAACTTGTATGTACTATATTCATTTAAAATTTTATTTCTAATTGCTAGTAAAGTCAAGTCTAAAGCCCTTGATTTCAGCAAAAATAAAACAATTATCTAATAAAATATAAAATTTAAACGTTTAAGCTGATGGTCCACGTAGGCGTGTCTCGAGTGGCGGAGTGCCTCACGCTGGAGACGCAGGCGCACCGCAAGGGCTACCAGCGGCAGGACTACCTCGAGCAGTGTCCCGCCAACCACTGCTGCGCGGCGCCCGGCGGCGGAGCCGTCAGGCTGCACACCAAGCTGGACGTCTCCAGGATATGCGCCGAGCTCAACCAGGACGAGGAGCTGACTGCCGTCGAGTCCAAGGACGCGGGCCGGTGAGTGCAGGCCTCGCTGCTGGTGTGTCTAGTGGGGTCATGATGCACGAGAGGGTGCGTGCAGGTTTCACCAGGATATAAGCATAACCAGAACGAGGACCTTTAGTTTTACTGGACACAGTTTTACACAAATTAATAGCATTTGTGCCTAATTAGCGTGATCTGGACGGACAGGTATAAATGAAGGACTATGTATTAGTGCTGCCAACTAACCATCGCTATTCAGCCCCCCCCCCCCCCCTGTAAGCCAACCAGCCGGTTTAGGTACCTTAAATCGCCATAGGTAACAATATCATCCACTTATAGTGGTTAAAACTCATGCAGAAGCGGAATCACATGTCATGAAGTAAGTATGCTAGATTCAGTAATGTGTAATTGAATCATTGACGTCATGAAGATTTATCTGCTATTGTATCAAATGATCGTTGACTTTGCAAATAAGATGTAAAACAATACCATATAAATAATTCATAACTGACAATAAAATGACGACACGACACGAGGCAATGAACTTATCAGCATCAGCCATACCACCAGAGATCTTATCACTCTTATCAGTTATAGTTTACCGACAAATGCAGATGATGTTATGCCGAAGTACATTCTTGACACGGAACGATATAATTATGGCAATAGTTTTTTTTATGATAGGTATAGAAGGCAAACGAGCACTGACTGACAGATGGTAAGCAATCACCATCGTCTATGGACCGCCGGAATATCATTTTGGTTGCAAGTGCGTTAGCGGCATTTAAGATGGAGGCACGCTCTTTTTTCGAAGATTAGAAGGTCGTGTCGCCCCGAACATACCGCAGCCCGCAGGCGACAGTTCATGTAAAATGATCTAACATAAATTTTGGCTTTACATGATCGATTTAGGTGACATATTGACGGTCTGTCCTTGTATTGTTGCCAGATACCTATGCGAGTACATCTACTACACATCGCTCGCCGCCGACAGCGCGCGCACCCTGTTCGTGCACGTCCCCGACACGGACGTGTGGGACACGGCGCGCGTCACCCGGGGCCTCGAGCGCATCGTCTCACTCTGTCTCACGCAGCTGCGCGAGCGGGACAGCCTCGACGACACCGCCGGAAAGATGGCTGAAGTTACCTTACAAGATACTAACGAGGTTTAACCCTGACACATTCCTGCCTTGTACAACAAATCAACCAGTTCACAGTCAGTTTACGACTTGTATGAGTGACTTGCTCAGTGGTTTTCTATATATATGCACTCCATTTTGACTCAGATACTCGTTGCTGATAGGGCTTTGTTTATAAACGCAATATAGGTAAGCCTCAATTAGCTATTAAACGTTTGTCGTGATCTTTAATTTGGACTTACTAGCATGTATTTGTTGCTGTTGGGGCTTGTAAAGTTTTATGAATAGGTAACTGTATATAAATAGAAGAACTCTAGTGGCTTCCGAAGCCGAAATAAAGCGAGTGACTTGCTTTAATGTCTCCATCTCTCTCGCCCTCGCATTAATCGAGTGACAGATGTTACAGATGAATTTCGAAAAACGTAGTTCGCGATAGAATAGAAGTCGTGGTCAATAGTGTCGCCCAGTGGCGTAACTAGGGGGGGGTTGGAGGGGGCACGTGCCCCGGGCGCCGTCCAAGGGGGGGCGCCAAAATGGGCAAAAGACTACCTCTATGCCAGAAACTATGAAGCAGAGGGATATTCGGCGGGAGTTGCTATGCTTTCATTTTATAAGGCGAGCGGACCGAGTGCTTCAGAGTTGTGTCCCGTGTTAGCGCGTCTTTTCCGTCAGGGGTCTCCTGTCGGGAAGTTACCATCTTATGGACTGTCCAAGAGACTACCTGCAAATGGATCGCTACTATCGCTAGCCCTTTGTCCGGCAGGCGCATATGAGCCGTAGTAGACGGAATCTACTCCAATAGCTGCTGCTGCATATCTGTCGGACGACAGTAGGTACTGGGGGTTCCTATACAGGATGGTTAAAAATAACTACATTCCCGTTGCTAGGGAGGTTATGGGATTGTACTGAGCAACTTTTACTACGGGACCAACCCAAAAATCGCGAAACAAAAAGTTTACCTTATAAAGAAAATGGACCAGCCAAAATGTAGTAAACAGCCAAATTTTTTTTTCGCTACTATAATCACAAACCCTCCCTGGCAACGGGAATGCAGTTATTTTTTTAGCTATCCTGTATACAGGGTGTTAGGTAATCATAATCATAATCATCATTTATTAATAATATAAAATTACATGTCAAATAGGTACTACAATATGTAGGAAGGTATTACATAATATTATTAAAGTTAATATTGTTTAAGAGAAGAGGTAGGTAGGTAGGTAGGTAAAGTACAATAAGCTGTTGTCTGAAAAATTGTTTGACATGCTGCCTAACTAGGCAACTGCCAACGGTTACAGCTAGGGCTTGCATTCCGGAATTCCGGAATCTCGAAATTCCGGAATCTCGGACAAATTTCCCGATATTACAATTCCGGAATTGATACAACTGAATATCGAAAATTCCGGAATTGGATTTAAGTACTTTTTTCAGGTTTTAATACGTTTATTATTGAAAATTGTTAAGAAACTACTCTATACTGATGTTTTTGTTGTTAATAAGTGCCATTCAGTGACCTATAGTATGGGTATATTTTACTTTTCGGTTTGATAAAGCAGTGGGACAATATGGGCTCATAAAAAAAAGCAAAGTGATTTACTTGCTTAGAATAGTCAGAATAGTCTCAATCCTACATGAGCGAATCTTCGATTTAGATAGAAGGTTTTCTCTATCAACGATTTCGGATCCTGTAGAACAGTGGTTCCTAACCTGGGGGTAATTACCCCCGTGGGGGTAAAACTGGTTTTTTATGGGGGTAATAAGCTAACCTATTATTACAATACAATAAACGTACACGTTTTATTTTTTATTACAATTGGGAGGAGGGGTAAAATCAGGTTCCCCAGTTAGTCATAGGGGTGACCGGACTGAAAAGGTTAGGAACCACTGCTGTAGAAGCATATAATATATGATATTCTGAATCATAATTAGGATCTAGGAAAGAAAAAGCCAAATTTCGACCTTCAACTTCTTAAACAACACCACTACGTACTATGTTACGAAGAATAGGCTGGTTATATTTAACTATTTTATAAAATTATCCATTGAATAGTTTGCTAGCAACTAAATTTTCCCCGAATAAATACCGCGTATCATAGAATTGAATAAAAGTAACCATTTTAATAAGGTGGTAAAAATGAGATGAAATTATCTGTAGTACTTCAAATTAAATTTCTCTTAAACAATATTAACTTTAATAAACGTAAAGTATCAGAATTTCACATTTGTTGTTGGATTTTACAAAAAAAATTAAGTAAAATACGATAACCCCTAATTCCGGAACCAGTTCCGGAATTCCGGAATTCGAATCCAATATCGAAAATCAGTTCCGGAATTGGAGACCATCCGATATTGCAAGCCCTAGTTACAGCTTGCCATCACTGCACCGCTCGCCGTAGGCAGAGTGTTTATCCTCACACCCTAGAATCTAAATGGTCGCGCTCTGTGCGGTTTAAGAGGAATTCCCTTCCCTTCACAGCGGGCGGGAGGAAAATCGTCGAGAAAAGGGAGCTCATTCCACAATAAGTTGAATAAAGGCCAGCGCAAACCGGCGGAGCGCAGCGCAGATCACTGAGGAAGGATTTACGCCGCGCAGCGCACACCGGCGAGGTAAAATCCCCCGCGATACCGCGAGCGCCCGCCAGCCCGAGCGCTGGCGGCCGGCGCACCAGGGAGCACTTCGGCGCAGACCGGGGGATGCCGCGGCAACTCTTTCACAAGGGATTCGTTACTAGTGTGCACAAGTTCTCCCCCGTCGTCCCGGCGCTACTCCGGCTCACTCGGGACTCTCGGGAGGCCTCGGCGCATGCCGGGGGATGCCGAGGAATGCTCCGGCCTACCGCGAGGTCGGTCTCAGAACTCTCAGAGCATTTAAATTTATGCCTGAAGGTAAATGAAACAGGGAAGAAAATACATTGATAATTTTAAAGTGATCTGCGCTGCGCTCCGCCGGTTTGCGCAGGCCTTAAGTTCCCTTTTCTCGAGAGGCATGGTGACCTCCAAAAAGAAGTGTATAAGTTTTAAAATGGTTGGCAACGCGCATGTAATATAACACCCCTGGAGTGTAGACGTCCATACGATGCGGTGACCGCCTACCATCAGGTGGGTCGTAAGCTTGTTAGTACCCTCTAGCTACGCCACTGGTGTCGCCATCTACAATCTACAATAGACAAATTTTACCTAAAAATAAAATTTATATTAAGTTACTTACCTTGTTCCAAGCCTTCAAATTGAGATGGCGACATTCGTTTCATACTGGCAACACCACAGTTCCGATGACGTCAGGCGCAATACCGGCTTTTATAACGGGTTTTTTCCATGCTTTTTCGAATCCAGCTGGCAGGCTGCGCGCCAATGCTCAGGTCATTGGACTCTCAATTTGATTATCTTGACCTACCGTCCAATAGTATGACGGTGGACGGTAGGTAACCACTGTAGATAGACAGGTGGCAAAATAGCCACTGTGGGTAGACAGGTGGCGAAGTTTTGTTATGTAAACAAACAGTATTCAGAGTTGCTGAAGATACTTGTTTTGTTTACATAGGTAGCACGGTATTTCATTGACATACCCGTAGCTGAAAAAACAAGCTTAAGACTAAACCCTACTGCTGAAATAAAAGCTTTAATAAATAATACTTACTCTCGCTGAAATATAAGTATTATAATTATGATAAAATGCGTATCTGAATGAAATTAATCGTGTAGTATAAAATAAAATCTAAAATTTTACAAAATGCCAGCAGGCAGCAATGAAATCAGGCTTGGAACAAGGTAAGTAACTTAATATAAATTTTATTTTTAGGTAAAATTTGTCTATTAAGTTGACTGTACCTTGTTCCAAGCCTTCAAATTGAGAAGTGTTTGTTATCGACTGCTGGATGAGAAAGGATTGTTAGTATTCAAAAGATCGCCAATGTGAATAAAAGACTAGATAGATTTATAAGTAAACCTGTATTGTATTACTATAAAAATCACTAACACCTGATTGGTATGACCTTATATTAATATTGATTAGAATACGTGTATTATATCGTATCAAAACATCTATCTAAAGGATTAGAATGTGAATTAAGAGTACTAACAGTTTTTCTATAAAACTTATGAAATGTAGTCGCACTTTGCCAATTGCCTCTTTCTAAGATATCATTAATATTATGATTATCAAGCCAGCCTGACGAAGCAACTGCGGAACGGACACTGCCCGCACTACTGTTTATATTAGCGTCTTTGAGGACTGCCTTTACCCATCCACCAATGATGGTTCGTGAAGCTGGCTTTACAGGACCACATATAGAAATAAATAGGTTATTTATATTCCCTCTTCGGTTCTGAGACAAGGAAATTAATAATTTTATCCAATAAACGGGATCTATATTTTTATTGTAATCACACGTTAACAATTTCCAACCAGATTGCCTGCGCGATGAACTGTCCGTCTTGGAACCGAACTCGGGCCGAAATATAATACAGTCAGAATCAATCTTACAACTGGAATCATTTATACTCAACAACGTCAGGTCGTGTACGCGTCGCCCTGAACAAAGCAATAACAAAATCGCACATCTCTTAGACACCTCAAATAAACTGGTTTGTAAAGGTTCGTTATTCTCCAAATAAGTACACAAATCTCTCACATCCCATATACTCTCCTTACGAGACATTGGTCTACTCAAAGCTATAGCTTTCAAAGCCTGGCGAACAACTATATGCGAGCTCAGCGGTGGGCCTGAACGTACGGGACAAAAAGTTGAAACAACAGATTTGTGTAGGCAAATCGTACTATGCGATAACTTTTCTATTAAGTGTAAGTCTGTAAGAAATCTGGCCAAATCTTGCGGTTCTGGATTGTCTCTGGCGACATTATGGGCAGTAGGTACACCACCTGCACCACCTTAGCCACGCTGGCTTATAAGAAGCTAACGAGGATTTTCGCCAACCGCTTGCAAGTAAATCCTTTTGCTTATCGTTCCACGTTCCTAGCAATGCGGCCCACCCTGTATCAGCCAGACTTCTAAAGCTATCCGCTTGACATCGATTGGAGGTCTCAGAGTCTGCGTGTCTACTAACCGGTTCTCCAGGTCCCGAATTTCTATTGGAGGGGCCAGGGATCGGCTCTTCAGGTCGCTGCGCCAAAACACCTTCTCCCAATTCGGCACGATCAATAGGTACATACCCTCCGCGTCGTTCAGGTGACCGAGAACTCTCGGGATTAGACACGGCGGAGGAAATATCCACGCCAGTTGATACACCCATCTCCGACTGAACGCATCGACGAAGGACGCATCCGGATCCGTCTGGTCTAGAGTCGCATATGCCGGCACCACATGGGCTCTTCTCGACGCGAAAAGGTCTATTTGCGGTGTACCCCAAACCTTGAATATCTGGTGCGTCGCTGGCGACAGCAGGTGCCACTCCGACTGACCGCGAAACCTTGAGAGTCTGTCTGCTTCCGTGTTGTATCTGCCGGGAATGAACTGGATTGTCATGTGAACGTGATAGCGGTCCAGCGCATCCAGTACCCGATAAGTCATCTCCATCATCTGCTGTGACCTCGTACCGCCTTCGTTGCGCAGATATGACACAACCGTTCGATTGTCCGACATAATCATTAGAGACGATTGCGTCAGTAAGTGGCTCTGCGATGTTATTACCTTCTGTACTGCCATCATCTCTAGGAGATTTGAATGTTGACGAGCCTCCCACTGCGACCATTGGCCAGCTAACTGCTTGTTGTTGAGCAGAGCGCCCCAGCCCTGGCCCGACGCATCCGTAGTCAAAAAGAACTGGGGCGCTGGAGGGTGAAGAGGAGATGTGGCAGTTACGTTGTGGATCCACCAATCCAGCTCGTTGTATAGGGTTACTGGAAGCTTTACCTTCGTTCTTGGGGTCATGTGCAGCAGCTGGTTGCAAAACCTCATCAACAGCCTGCTGTTGAGTCGACCCCTTGGAACAACGAAGCTGGCGAAGTTCACTAGACCCAGCAAAGATTGGACCTGCTTTAATGAAGCGCACCTGTGATTTACCATCTGTTGGCACTTTTGCACAACATTTTGAATCTTTGCTTCTGGGAGTGACTTCAGGTTGCTCCAAGGGTCCCATCGAATACCCAGGAACTCCATGGACTGCTGGGGCATTAAGACGGACTTTCCGTAATTTATAGTCCAGCCTAGGCCCTCGAGAATCTGTAGGGTGAGTCTTACTTGATTCTGAAGCAATGATCGGCTCTGGCATGCAAGAAGAAAGTCGTCCAAATATACGATGACCCTGATACCACGAGATCTCAGCACTTCCGCAATCCAGTTGGTGACTAGAGCAAATGTCCTCGGAGATGATGCGAGACCGAACGGCAAGGAGGTCACCTGCCAAAGCCGGTGCTGAAACATTACCCTCAGGAATCTCCGGTGTGAGGCCTTGACTGGAATATGAAAGTATGCGTTGTGGAGATCGAGCTTTACGAGCCAATCTCGTGGTTGAAGAAAGTCTGGGACCTTGTACATATTGATGAGGTGAAATTTGGCCACATATATGTACTGGTTTAGCTGTCTTAGGTTGAAGACTGGGCGTACGCTCCCACCTTTTTTTGGAACCAGAAACATGTTCGAAACAAAACTTGGGGTCAATGAAGCCGGCTCTAGCACACCCTGTTCTATCATGCCTTTCATTTGAGCGATCATTTCCGGACTTTCCTTCGTGAATAATTTTGATGAAAGTCTGGAGGGGTGAACTAGAGGCGGTTTTTTGACAAAGGGTATCCGGTACCCAGACAGAATTTTGACTATGTAGTCTGGAGCCCCCATGGCTTTCCATTGGTTTATATAAAGCTCCAGTTGACCCGCTTGAAAGCCGAGATAGTCAGTCGTAGCGCCTGCGAGATCGCTTACCTTGCCTGTTCCTGTAATATTTGTCGCTTCGCTGATTGGATCGAAATGGCCCAGCCTTTCGCTTTCTGTCCTGAGGAGCCTGAGCGGGAGCAGCAGAGGGCCCAGGATACACGCGGAAACCAGAATAGTCCGCAGCCTTCTTGCTCTGCTCCGGCTGTGAGACTCCTTGCGCAGGAGCTCGTTTGCTAGCAACTCCTTGCGCAGGAGTGCGTGGACAGAAAAATACCTTGTCGATTCCGCCATTCTTCGTTATACAGTCAGAAAACCGCTTGTCATCGAAGAGGTGCTCTTGTGTTGGAGGGATCTTTCGAAGAGATTCCTTCATGTAGCGGTCCTTGACGAAGTGCAGTACTCCATCTCTCCGTTGCTGGATAATGTCTGCGCGACGGCCACAGACCATCTGCAAGAGGTCCAAGTGAATGCGAGAATAGTCACCCTCCGAGAACACCTCGTTGATTTTGTCTGCTACCGCCTCCACCGTGCAATCGCCTTGCGAGCTTATCCAAGACACGAAGGTCTCAAAGCCAGCTTTCAATTTCTCATTTTGTATGATGAGAGCAAGGCCTGTTCACTTCCTAAGAAAGTTATGTCCCCAAATAATTGCGCATGTGTGCGCCTTAAGCTTCTATGTGTGCGTTGGCCTCCGGGAAAAAGCTGCGAGTAATAAAAATAAAAACATTTTTCTACAGCAACATTGCTCCCAACTCTGATTTAAATTATCACGAATTTTATACAATATTAATCATAAAACGGGACTTAAAACGCTTAAAACTTAATTACATGCGATTAAGTTTTATAATGAATATTTGCTTCCAACTGTCTTTATCAATGTTCATAAAATATATGGAGGGTAGGTACGTCTACCCACCATAATAAAAAATATATTTGTCAATGACTCTGTCCAACTGCTGTGGTTAAAGTTCATATCGAAAATTTTATTTATTAACTCTTTAAATAATACATACAACGTGTACCGCTACGTACCACTTAAGACTGTAAGTCTGTACCTACATGGATTACAGCAATGCACATAGAAAATGTGCTAAATGCGGAGCAACGGCTGTTGAAGCAGCCAGAGTGAAATTTACAACTTTAGTGGGTTCAGAAGGAACCGAGTCATAACGCATCTGGAAAGCGTATTAATTAACCGTGAAGAAATGTATGAATACAAGTTGGAAATCTGTGTAAAATGCCGTGTGTAAAGTGTAGTGTATCTGTGTGTAAAGTGTAATAGATAGGCATGCCTAATGTTATTTGTATAAAAGGTACTGAAAACTTTGTGAATCCGCTTTATTAATGTCTATTTTTTTATTAAGTTGCCAGTTGCCAGTTTTCAGTGTATATTTTTATATGTAAAACATTTTTTAATAAATAATACATATAATGTTATAAACATAAACATGCCTTTTATTTAAATCAATTGATAATACCACAAACAAGGGGTAATATTTGCATCTTGCATATATTTCGTGATATGAAGATAACAAATATGTTTATCAACAGAATTACTACCTACCAATACCCGCCAGGCTAAACCGGTTGTCAACTTTAGTTCCATTGGTACACAAAGACGGCGCCACTAGTATAAACGTATAAACGGTTGGGGACATTTTTTTGTATGGAGTTACCGTTCTTCTCCTAGTGAGTATTATATTCTTTGGATGAGAGCATGAGACACAGCAGCTAGAGTCTTTTCCGTAACGGCGAGGGCACGGTTACGATCAAAAGACTTTATCATGTCATTACTTTCCAAATCAGTAAAGCCAGGCGATGACACGTACGTATTCTGAGCATCTATGTACCGTACCTGCGACCAGTCGTTTGAATTGAAATGCTGCAACTTGTCCAAAATATCAGCATGCTCCTTTGAGGTTATCGCGCCCGCTGACTTGAGGGTAGTCTCAAGTTTGAAACTAATATCCTTTGCAGGCCCCGGGACAGGCACCGGAGGAGCCTCTGGAGTCTCCAGATCTTCAGGCGAGACAATTGATAGCACGTCCGAATCACTGGAGTATTCCCGCGGGCGAGTAGAGAAATTGTCACGTAAAGACCTTACCTCGTTGGCCAATTTGGACACTACATCCTCTAACCTGGTCATCCGCTCATGCTCAGTTAAAGCCGTTGCACCCGGATCATGTTGAACATTATTAGTATCTGAACTCGCCATAATGGAACTGAAATTATTTAGAAAATTACTTAGAAAATTTTCTAAACTAATAGGTGTTTCCTCTGCCAGAAACAAATCGCCAATGTCCAATGACCTGAGCATTGGCGCGCAGCCTGCCAGCTGGATTCGAAAAAGCATGGAAAAAACCCGTTATAAAAGCCGGTATTGCGCCTGACGTCATCGGAACTGTGGTGTTGCCAGTATGAAACGAATGTCGCCATCTCAATTTGAAGGCTTGGAACAAGGTACAGTCAACTTAATAGAAATAGTTTTCAACGTTAAGTATTATACATGTACCTACGTATGAATCATCTTCATCTCTTCATCATATCAATGCACTGTTCCTGCACTGCATATCTGTTATTTTCAGTAAAAGGAACCATGGAACAAACATTTTCGGTTGAATTCAGATTAAATAAGTGCGTTATTATATTTGTAATATAATAACGCACTGTGACTATACGTATAATTGTATATATGTATTGAAAGCCGATGTGTAAATTCAATATATTTTTTTCATTCCAGACCTACTGACTGAGTAATGACATTATCATCTATATTATAAATGAATGTATTAAATTTTATTAAGTTAATTAAGTATGTATCTGTAAATAAAACATCGTTAACAAAAGGTTAGTTTTTATTCACTTTTACATTCAAAAACAAAGTAAACAGCTGCTCAGTTTGTATACAAACGCCCCAGGACGTATAACATCCGTAGATAAATGACATTCAAAAACTGGTTCAATTGTTTACCGTAGGTAGTCTTGCATGATAACTCTGTTTCTTTAGTCAATTAGAGGCATTACAACATTTACAACTATATGGTCAAATCACAACATATTAACTTCACTTCAACCTTATGATGCATCACAAAAATGTCCTATCAATATAAATGCCTTTGATAAATAGACAGTTTATCTAAACCCGCCCGGTCCCGGTCCATGTCCGAACCCCGGTCCTCCCGGTCCCGGGCCGTGACCGAAGCCCGGGCCGCCGGGGCCGCGATGGTGCCCGAAGCCCGGGCCGTGGTGGTGCGGTGGGCCGTGGTGATGCGGCGGTGGCGGAGGGCAGCACCAGTAACAGGACCAACAGAGACCCATCCTGAAAAGAGAAGACGGTGCAATATTTCGTCGAGCGAGCGTAATGTAGGAATGACCTTGATTTGCTGCTCGTCGCTTGGGCCCAGTCTGCCACCTTATCTATACCCTAGTTCGCACTCGGCACTAATTACAGAGAACATTTTGTTATAATTAGTACCATTGAGAAGAAACAACAACTAAATTTTTCCGCGTTATTACTAGGGAATCGATATGAGAACTGAAGTGCAGTCGGCATTGAATATAACGTCTTTATTTCTCTATGGTCTTGGCAAAGTGTACGTATTTGTTATCACTTTGTGCGCTTTAATATGTACTAATATCCGATTACGACTGTACTGGATGTTTGAGGACTGTAATCCTAGCACAGGAGGAGCGCGACTGTATGTAGCCCGTGAGATAAGACTACCCGCCTTTTTCTAACTGTATGTATCTAATAGTTATTTGTTTTACAAGGGGGCAAAATTGTTGTTTAACCGCTCGTGCTAATATTGATACCCGAGCAAGCGAAATATTCCAAAATTGAACCACGAGCGTAGCGAGTGGTTCGAAAAATGGAATCTTGAGCGTTGCGAGGGTTTCAAAGCACGAGGGTTAAACAAAATTTGCCCCCGAAACACAAAATTTTTCACCACACCAACCCGAAGCAAATATTAAATGTAAAATATCAAACAAAATCAAACCAAATCAAATGAATGTTATTAAATATTTATCATCCAAAATCATCATTTAAAAATCAATTCTACCAGCAAACATCTCAAAATTTGCATTTGATTACTTTGCCTCACATGTGGATAAAATGCAACTTTGCTATTCGTTTTTGAAGTGCAAAGTAATTCTTTCCGAGCTGGTGTGGTGAAAATACAATTAATTAAACGGGCTGTGCTAGCCCGGCTAAATGCTCTAAATATTGTTAATAATTTCAAAAGAATAATTGCACTTACCTCTCAGTCTCGATTTTGCACTTTGATTTTTACTAATAGCACCTTTTTTTTTAGAATGTTAATTTCAAGCGAGCTGATGCGCGACACCCAGTAGGTAAGGTATGCACTCCTCGATATGATAAATTTGGCGCATGTTTATGTAGTTTCTCACTGATATTGATAACATATCGATATCGCTGATTAGGTAAGTAAGTAGACACCTCTGTATGACTTATTGGTCCGAAGTATGCGTAATACTTTCTTTTGTTAAGGTACATTAGTGCTTAGACTCATACGCCTATGAGTCATTGATACTAGTAACAGCCGGACATCTTTTCAAAATTAAGTCTAGGCGATATTGACATCACTTATCAAGGAAGGTAAATCCAGATGCGGCACAAAAACTAATGCGTAAGCTCGTTTAGTCTGTTCTATTCAGGCATACATACATTATAGGAAGCAACGGATGGAAGCAGGATTCCCTAACGAATGACTAGGGCCACAAGCACCATCCCACTAAACCGGGGTTAACCGTTAACCCAGCGTCAAATTGTACCAGCCTTTTTGTAACTCCAGGTATCCTCCAGCTACTCTACACGATGGGCCAACGCCGGCCACTCAAAGGGACGCATTTATGAGTTAGAGGGAGCAAGTGATATTGCTATCTCATTCTACCGCATGGCTGCGTCCCTTGGAGTGGCCGGCGTTGGCCCATCGTGTAGAGGAGCCATAACCGGTTAACCCCGGGTTAGCGAGTGGCCCATGCACGAGACTAGTTCAGGGGTCGGCAAACCGCGTAAGTGGATAAGTTTTCTCTTGAGACCATGAGTATTATATTCTTTGCTTGAGACTTCTAACGAGTATTATATTCTTTGCTTCTAATACCACTGAAAACATTTGCGGCTCTTGGCTTCTCTCTAGTGATTTCTACTGTAGTTGGCTCTTCTCAAAGTTTGCCGACCTCTAGACTAGTCAAGACCTCTAGACTAGAAAGTATCTAAAACGGAATCACGTTTGTTCACATAGTTGGAATCTTGAGCGTCGAGAGGGTTTCAATGCACAAGGCAAAAAAGTACACCAAAGTAACCACTATATTTTAAAATGCAAAACGCAGTCCTCCAATTACACCATGCCGTTATGTAAATATAATCCAAACGTATGTTACTACAGTAAAAGTAGAGCCGGCAAGACTGCGTTTTGTATTGTCAGAGAATGTACAGTGAAATAAAAGAATGTATTAAATGAAGTGATTTATTGTTTAATCCTCCTCCTCGTCGTTGGCGGCGCCGCCCGACTGGCCCTTGCGCAGGTTCTTCCTCTTGACGCGGCCCGGCCGGCCGCCGCCGAACGGAGACTTCAGCGAGAAGTCGATGTGCTTGCCAGAGTCCAGCCGCACGATGAACGACGGGATGTTCACCACCTGCTTGCGGACGCTGGGGACATTACATTATTTATTAGTGACACAGATGGGAATGGGTGTGACACCGGCCACAGATTGGAATGAGTGCATTCACAGAAATCATTCCTATCTGACCCCGCCTCATGTATGGCGGCGGTCACGTGGAGCGAAGACAAATTGGAATACACCTCAAAAGAGGTTGTTCCCGCTAAGTTGTTACCAGTGGTAAATACTGGGAATTTAACTACACAAATTGTTTCAAGTCTCGTTTAGATGACATCCATTATTTTTGGTGCCATGACAAAATTAAAACTATTCTAAAGTAGCATGTACTTTACCTGCATCATGTCTACAAGAGACAACATTTCAAGACATTGAAATCAACACAAGGTTGACCAAGTGGTCTTCATGATAACAGTGCAAGTGCGGTTCAAGCCAAGCCTTCACAGCTCGGGCTAGTCATTCACCTGTGTTATAATGCTTTTATGAGAAATTTATAACATTATGCTACAACAATATTCTACATTTGTCTATGTGTATTGAAGAATATAATATGAAAAAAAAGTTCCAACAAATGGTGAGCCTCCTCCCCTTTTGTGAAGTTGGTTAATAAAAAGTGTATTTTGCAAATTAAAATAATGTCAAGCTCTCATACTTTCTCTGAAATATGAAGTTGAACTCAAATAATTACATTAAAAGAATATTTATTGTTATTTTAGCCTGGATCAATAATTTTTGAAAAATGATGATTAATTTATGAAATTAATGATTTTTAAATTAATAATTGTAGAATTGTTGTTAATTACCGGATGTGTCTCTGTCTGATTAGGATGCGGGCATGATGGATGGACTTGGCGAGACCAGCCTTGAACACCTGGGTCTGCAGGCGGCGCTCCAAGAAGTCCTCGATCTTCAGACCGAGCACGTAATCCAGCTTCATCTGCTTCTCATCCAGCACTCCGATGCGGACCAGACGGCGGAGGAGGGCATTGCCTGCAAATTATACACTTATGTTAGTTTAAGAGCATGATGAGAGGCTACAGATTGAGATGCTGTCCAGTCAGATATTTTTAAAGTATCAACAAAGGTTTGTCTGACAAGAGGTGTCATTTTAATCATCATTATGAGTCAATTTTATTGCTCGAGTATAATATATACAAATATATAACAAAAAATATGTCTAGGTTAAAAAGCTTCTCTCAGTAGTCATGTGAAAATGCCAATTCAACAGAATTAAGACAACTTTATATCTGTGAGCTTAGGAAAGCATTACTAATAGACAGGCAAATTGAACCTTCAAACAGCCTCTTGGGGTCCTTCTCCTCGAGCGTGAGCAGCTCTCGGGCAGCCTTGCGGATGCGTGCCAGCGTGTACTTGACGCGCCACACCTCGCGCTTGTTCCTCAGACCGTACTCGCCGATGATCTTCAGCTCCTGGTCCAGCCGCGCCTTCTCGAAGGGACGCCGGGGCGTGACATAGGTCTTTGAAAAGACAGAGGGCACTCGGTTGTTCACCATGACGAGCTGGGGATGATTAAGTTGATATTGTTATACTAGGTTATAATTACATTAATGCCATCCCTAGCCTAGACCACATGGAAACAAAAATTACATTCTTAAAGAAAAACATGACCAAGAAAGCAGACAGTAATTAACTAAAACGTGCTTACACTTTACACTACACGCTTAAAACACATCCAAATATATTTAGGGGGGTTTGTAGCCACGAACCGTTGCAAACGCATATACTCCGACAACGGCGGTAGTCGAAGCTTAGTGGGTGTACGCTTGGGAATCAATGTTCGTGGCGTTGCTTTTGCCTTTATGTCCATACATGATCGTCAATAAAGAAAATAACGACATGTTCTACTCAAAGGCCCAGAAATAATTCTGAGGTTATGCCGCAGAAATCCATTTAAATCACAGAAACGATCAATAATTATAATAATTTGCGTGCACATGATGTAATACAAATAAGTTTGCAATTCTTTTCAGTACTGATTTCTAAAGTTAAATAAAAAAAAAATGTAATATTCACCTCGCTCCGTCAGCACGGCTCGTCGATCAAAACAGAAAGAATGCAATACAGCAATATGGCGGTAACGTCAATGTCAAATTTGTCAGGGTGGAAACGACGTGGGTTACAAGATTACAAAAACAATTTTCCCCAAATTAATTAGATACAGTAATTAATATTAAAATAGGATGAGTTTGTTTAGATGCTCCGGTGACTGGTCTAGTAACCAGATGAAATAATAAGAATAAATGTATAAGTGCACACACGTCTTTTTGTTCTAAACGCCTTCTTCAGGTTACATTTTTGTCTCATTTTTGTGGTTAAAAATTTGTCTTTTACCCCTATTCTTGGAATTAAAATGTTAATGGTAATACTAAATGTATAGACAAAGTTTTGTTTTAACACCCTGGAATTTAAATATTCACCGCCAATAAAGTTTTTTGTGTTCTACGTGCCGAGTACAGTACCAGACGAGCGAACCGGACTGTGATCCTGGTCCGGCCGTGAGTCGTGCACGTTCGATATTGTAGACGGCGGTTCGCCGTACATCATCATCATATCAGCCGAAAGACGTCCACTGCTGGCCACATAGAGAGAGGTATACGCGTGCCTCCGTGAGGGACAAAACATACGCAAATGCGACACTGTGATTGGTCGAATTCATTTGTTGCCCACCATTCTCCATACTAATAAAAAGGTGGGGAACAAACAAAAAGTGAGACTGTGACAAGGACAAGCAATAATACCGCTTTCTCTGCTACTCCTACTGAAAGATACATAAGACATTCGTTCGTATGGATGATTTTGTTTGATACTTTGCTATAAGATTCTGTCAATATATTTTGTTCAACTTTTTATCATAAAGGGTATGATTTTACCAGGGGGCCTTACCGCCAACATCAAAAAATGTTAACTGCCTCTCTCTCTATCGCTCTTGCCCATTCGAGTGAAAGGGAAGCAGTTATCGTTTTTTAGTTGGCGATAGGCCCTCAGGTTTTATATACGTATATGTGGGAAATATTTGCATCGTGTGTACGATAGAAACCGTACCAATAAAACAACTAGGCCGATTTTGATTAACGAGATATCCATTAATTCGTATTTGTGCTCTGGGTGGCATATACAATATAACAGCAATAAAAACAATATAACAAAAAACAGCTACTTTAACTTGTTTTAGGTAGACACAATAAATAATAAAAATTATATTATATAATAAGTATAACTATTTATTTACACAAGTAACATACATTAAAATATTTAAAAAAGGCTTTAATACTTTTTATATTTCATAAATCCTTTATATTTCTTAGGGTTCAATCCATACGCTTTCAGCCGCTCATCAGATAAATTGCTGTAAGGATTATCTGAAGCTTTGGATTGGTTTTGCTTATTCTTCTTGGATACATTGAAACCTTTCTTCTTCTGATTTTTCTCCAAATTGTTTACATTGACCGCTGATTTATTTTTCTTTTTCTTCTTTTTCTTTGGTACTGGGTTACTACTTGCAGTATCTTCTAATTTACGTTTTAAATTTTGATTTTGTTTATTATGTTCTGCATCTGGTTTGTTTTTATTTTTCTTTTTAGTTTTCCCAGAATGATTTTCACTTGCATTGCTCCTGACTATGGAACTGTCAAGTTTCTGGTTGTTTTGCTTGCATTCTGATGTGAGTGAAACACTAGCAATATTCTTTTCAGAATTATTTTGCTCTGTTCTATGCTTCTTCTTGTTTTTCTTAGAACTATTCATACTTTGTTCAGTTACAATACTAATATTAGATTCATCCTGATTAGGTTCACAGTCTTGTAAATCATTGATTAAACTGCTTTTATTTTTCTTTTTCTTAATTTTGGGAACTACATTATCATTTGCTATGTCACTAGAATTATTCTCCGTTTCCACATTTTCCTCCACATGTTTGTGTTTTTTCTTTTTGCTGCTTTCAGTGGGTAAAGTGCCAGGATCACCATTAATAAGATCATCGTGTTCTATTTCTTCTTGACTGTCATTGTTTGTATTTTTTCCTTCTTTATTTTTGTTCTTTTTCTTCTTTTTCTTAGTTGCTTCAAGAGGAACAACTATTTCTGGTTCCCTGAAATATAAAGTGTTTAATTTTATATGAGATTATACAAATTGATAAAGACTTTTTTCTATCTACTTGAAGAGCATTGTTTATGTACAACATAGAAATTCCTTTGGAAAATGTCCTCGTATTTTTATTTTTTAACATGGAAAAGTCGACTAAACCCTATTCCTTGATGCTCTTAAATTCCTACACACTGTAACCCTGTCTGTTGTCCTGTGTGATTTAGATGAAACGCGTGTAGATAGTTTCAAGGTCTGAGGAAGGACATAGGATAGTTTTAATCTATTGTCATCAATTCATCATTATCTGATTGGAGGCAGATCAGGCAGACAATGTCACGGGCAGAAACTAGTAGATAATGAAACATATATTACTCAGGCAAATCCTTGAACAAGCTTGGCAGAACTTTCTTCTTGAGGCGTTCATCAGCCGCCTTCTGCCGGTATACTTTGACCTCTCCCTTCTCCACATGCACCGGTTGATGCCTCACAATCTTCTTCAGCGGCACCCACTGCGTGAGCTCCTTGTCATCTGCTAGCAAGATCTGGAAATAAGAAAGTTTAAATATTAATAAATAGGTAATAACAATAATTATGTATTTTAATTTCTATCCCATTCATTCATTATAATATTATTTGAATTCATATTATTCATATTTGTCTTACTAAGGTTAATATGATGGTATACATTGGGAATAAACTAATTACATAATTTATTATCATTATAATTACTATAATTATGGTGGAATATACAAACCTCCTCAATAGTCAGCCCATAGTCATTGGGCACCACCTCTCTGTACTTGAACCTGGTGGGCAAGTCTCCCCCAATGACATCCTCGCAGTCCATCTTGTAGTACTCCTCCATGTATTGGGAGTAAGTCTTGTCTGCCACTGTCGGCACAAACTTTGGCTTTTCAGTTGTCAACAACTCTGCCAACTTGGATTTTTTCTTACGGTTCCTCCGTTTCTTGGTCATGTTTTGCTGTAGTTCTTCTAATAAGTTTAAACGGGCTTGCTTTGGGTTGTAATCTGCATCCATGTTAAATTCATCATCTTCACAATGGGGCTCATTTTCAGCTGTCTCCTCTTCTTCAAACTTCTCCCAATTTTCTATCTCTAACTCTTCATCCAGGTCTGGGAACACAGGCTTCTCATTGTCCACTTCACCATAGTATTCCTCATCAAAGATCTCCTTCATTCTTCTGTCATGCTCATTAGGATCAAATTCACTTTCCATATCTTCTTCTCGAAAAGCTAAATCCTGGTTCCCAGTTACCTCTTTAATTTTGGCAATTTTTTCTTGAATCTCTTTCAGCTTGAGAGCTTTCATTCTTGCAATTTCATCCATCTTCTTCTTTTTTTCTTCTTCCTTCCTCTCTCTGACTTCAGCCCTCTTTCTGGCGCGGCGGTCATCTTTGGGCCTGATGTAGTTCATGGTACGAGGAAATCTCTTCAAGTATTCTTCATCTGGTTCTTCAAAGCGGAAGTTATAAGCTCTCTCAAACTTGCCCTGTTCCTCCACAATGGCCTCATCAGCTTCCAGGTCGGCGTCGTCACGAATCTTGTCTCCTGCCTCGCCGGCATCCCCATCTTCTAAGTACTTTTTATTCAGGATGTAGTCTCTAAGGAATGCTTCCCCCTCATTCAATTTTGGGTCAGACCACAATGCCTTCAGAGGAGCTAGATCTCTTTCTACTGGATTATTGATATGCTCAGCCTTACCTGTGAGGAAATCTTTTATTTTTTCTGTCTTAATATCCGTTTTAACAGGGTTCTCAGTTGATTTGACTTCAGCCGCCTTCTCCACTTTAAATATATTTCCATCATCGTCATCATCGTCGTCGCTGTCGGCAAAACTTAAAGTTTTCACCTCTGGCTTCTTTTCTTCCTCTTTCTTTTCATTCTCGAAAAATTTGAAGTTAGGATCATAGATCCGTGGATCCTTTGTTTTCAATAACGCTAGTGTTTTCAGGAATTGTGTTTCCGTTTCTTCAGATACTTCAGGCGGTTCGTCACTATCGTCCTCGCTGTCGGAAGACAGTGAAGCGTCAGAATTCAACGCCTTGGCGCCGTACTTCTGCTCCAATTTGTGAAGTTCCTCTTTTTGACGCCACGAGTCATATTTCTTGGCGTATTCATTCTCAGTCTTAAGTGTAACTTCCTCTTCGGAGTCTTCATCAAATAATGCTTTTTTCGGCATATTTTCCAATATATTTTAATTTCGTTTACAACATTTTATAACCAATAAAATAAACTCATGCAATCCTGCATGCGAAACATTAATTAAATGTCATGTTGACGTCCACAATTTTTAAGCTGTTTCAGCTTTATTTAAAAACGCTCTATTCAGTATGATATTTGCTGTGGCAACATAATTATAACCTATCCTAATCTGTCGCTGTCGATGTCGATTGTCGAGCAGCCGGTTTGGTCTTTGGTGTTGTTTTCATTATCAATTCTACATCAATTACCACATTTTAATAAGAAAGCTAAGTTTAAAAGTGTTAAATGTGTGCTTCATACTTCATAAAGTGAATTAAGCTATTTATAATCATGACGACAAATCCGAGAAAAGGCACCGACCCGGGGCCCTTGGAAGAAAGTGATCAGCTTACAATTCGACCATTGTAAATATTATGTTTATTCACCTATTTCTCATTTCATTGTTGTTTATAGTAGTTGTTTGGCTTTAATTAAAGCGATATTTGCCTTTGTTCAAATATTTATACCGTCAAAAGTTCCTAAATCTCTAATAATCGTAGCAATTTTATTAATTTTAGGAACATTTCTTAAATGTTTCATATGATTATGAAAGAAAGAAGTTAACTTTGAGAGCAACTCTATAAAAATGTGAACGATTTCAGGGGAGCCGGCCAGGAAGTCGGAAGATCATGTATTATGCTGGAATTCAAAGGAAAGAAAATTATGGTAAGATTAAGGATACTTTTACTACTCCATGACAAGTTTTTGATATGCTTTCTTTATCTTATCAAACCGGATTATAATTACAGTTGCATTTATTTTTAAACATGGTTAAAGTCATAATTGGGTTGCTATACCCAGTTGATAAAATTTATTTATTTATCGTATGGCATTATACACTGTGTTTTTAAATATTAACATGCATATCATAGCTTAAATAAAATAAAAATATATTTAGGCTTATAGCCTGGGATTTGCTTGGCACCTATTCCCATGAATTATTAGCACTTTTAAGACAAAAATTTACTACTCGCTTACCTTTCAAACCAAATGGAAACCATATGCTTTACAACTCGACTACCAATCAAACAATACAGAGGAAGGTCAATGTGAAGAAGACTGCCTATAAGGAAAGACTGTACTTGTTTCATTTCACATTTCATTTTATTTATTTTCCATTCAATCAGTACTAACCAAACCTTACATGCTAATTGGCATTAATACTTAATGTCTAACAATCTAACATGCATTAATCACTAAAAACAAAATGTAGACATACAAATTGTAACTTCACTTATTTAAATGAGATTTCATTAATCAACTGGAATAAATGTCATACCTATACAAAGCACACATTTCATCTGTTACATAGATAGGCACTGAGTGTGCAAAAATATTATTGGGAGCCTATAATGTCCCACTGCTGGGCAAAGGCCTCCACCCGCATAAAACAAAATGAATAAATTTAATTAAATGTCAACTGTAGAATTTTTAATATTGGTGTATGTCAATTCACTCAAAATTAAATTTAAATTAATCTGTTATTCTTGTGTGTTTGTACGCATACTTATACTTATAGAAGATAGAAGATCAGTAGAGCAGAAAAAGTGAAGCTCATCAGAAGATTGTCTGAGCGACATATGTGTATAAATATGGGAGTTGTTGCCCTATGATGGTGTCCCCTGCAATACATTTTAAGTATACGCTGGTCTTTCCCATATTGACATTAATGAACCTTTTTGTATGTGTTGTTTCGTAGTTGGACTGTGGTATCCACCCGGGGCTGTCGGGCATGGACGCCCTGCCGTTTGTGGACCTGATAGAGGCAGATGAAGTTGACCTTCTTCTGATTTCACAGTAAGTTTTTAATTTTCATTAATTTAAGAGGACATCATTAAAGAAGGTTCCAACAACACAGACAAATGATTAGTATTGAACCTTCGGATGAGGGGAAGGCCTATGTCTAATGATTGTCCCCAGCTTGAAACTGATTATGATTCCAGAATTTAGTACTTAGAAACAATAATTTATTTTATGAATATTTTCAGTTTCCACCTGGACCACAGTGGAGCCCTGCCCTGGTTCCTCACTAAGACGTCGTTCAAAGGCCGAGTGTTCATGACGCACGCCACCAAGGCCATCTACCGCTGGCTGGTCTCGGACTACATCAAAGTCAGGTGGGTGTAGGGTTGCCATACGTCCGGATTTGTCCAGACATGTCAGGATTTTTGACCCTTTGTCCGGATTGCGGCCGGACTTGGCAAGTGTCCGGATTTATAGGAATGACCTTATAAAAAAAATGTTCACGTGATATACTGCGTAACGAATGCGATACGGGGTCGGGCGGAGGGAAAGGGAAAGGTAGATCCACGATACAGTACACCGCAGAGAGCAGCGCGCCGCCGGGGCGTCGTTCAAGCTACGCCAAATCTCTGTTACAAGAAATGTCCGGACTTTCAGGGTGATGTCAGAATTTTATCAGGACATTTAATTTCTTCCATATGGCAACCCTAGGTGGGTGGTGTTTATCAATTCTTGCACTAGTATGGCACAATCGTTTAATTCATATTTTTCCTTGTGTTTAAATATACTTAATATTATCAGTCACAAATTTATGGAAAAATCAAATAATATATATTTTTTATTTTCTATCTATTGAATCTTTTAAACTACTGAATTGATTTTATTAATTAGAAGTATTTTTTTTATTATGGCTAGAGTTAGATCGAGCTATATTGGCAGCGATTTTGTCAGCCCAGACTGAACAAACGTCATAATTTCGTAGAAGTTTGACGTTTAAAATAACACTTGCACAGCCTGGGCTATCAAAATTCCTGACAACTTAGCTTGGTCTAACTCTTTGCGATTTACATATTTTTTACCCTAGCCTGTGCCTATTCTAGAGACAGTAAGACTGTTAAACAGCTGCCAGACTTACATGAATTGGAATAAACATTAACGAAATGTGTAATATTGCAGCAACATATCAACAGAGCAGATGCTGTACACCGAGTCGGACCTGGAGGGCTCCATGGACCGCATCGAGACGGTGAACTTCCACGAGGAGAAGGACGTGCGGGGCGTGCGCTTCTGGGCGTACAACGCCGGCCACGTGCTGGGCGCCGCCATGTTCATGATCGAGATCGCGGGCGTCAAGGTACACTCACACAAGAGCAGGGGCTGTACACCGAGTCGGACCTGGAGGGCTCCATGGACCGCATCGAGACGGTGAACTTCCACGAGGAGAAGGACTTGCGGGGCGTGCGCTTCTGGGCGTACAACGCCGGCCACGTGCTGGGCGCCGCCATGTTCATGATCGAGATCGCGGGCGTCAAGGTACACTCACACAAGAGCAGGGGCTGTACACCGAGTCGGACCTGGAGGGCTCCATGGACCGCATCGAGACGGTGAACTTCCACGAGGAGAAGGACTTGCGGGGCGTGCGCTTCTGGGCGTACAACGCCGGCCACGTGCTGGGCGCCGCCATGTTCATGATCGAGATCGCGGGCGTCAAGGTACACTCACACAAGAGCAGGGGCTGTACATCGAGTCGGACCTGGAGGGCTCCATGGACCGCATCGAGACGGTGAACTTCCACGAGAGAGATGTGTAGGGCGTGCGCATCTAGGCCGTCCAATGTTGGCCACCTGTTGGGGGGGCCGCTATTTTTATCATTGAGTTCGCAGGCGTCAAGGTTAGAATTAGAACCCTTTATTCCCAATGTATTTCACAAGATACTATTTATATTGCCCTTCGACGCTAATGACAGCCAGAAAGATCTCTGTTCGACTGTTTTTGTTCAATCAAATTGAGTTTCAAGCGGTACCTAGGATGTCCAGACGGGTCTTCGATAACTTGAACCGTTAAGTAGGCACGTCCGTCAGAGTTTATGATCGTCATCCATATGGACTCATTACTGGCAAAAATGAGTATCTAACAAGATACGATAATTAAGTGTAAGATTACAAAAATAATATTATGAGATAATTACATCTTTTTGTTCGTATTTGTAGATAATTATTTTTTCTCTTTTTGCGCGAGTGAGGTTTGTACTCATGGATAACACAAACCGCAGTTATATTAATGATGTGTAAAGCTGTTCTGTTGATTCGTAGGTGTTGTACACGGGAGACTTCTCGCGGCAGGAGGACAGGCATCTGATGGCAGCCGAGATTCCCACCGTGCATCCAGATGTACTCATCACTGTGAGTTCAACTGTTTATTTGATAAGCAATGTGCATTTTATAGAACCTAATGATCTATTTTAATATCCCAAATAGTGCCAAATAATACTGACCAGCGAAATGCTATACATGGAAGTATTCTGTCCGCTCAATTATGACCCAACGCAAACTACCCCGCGATAGGCGGTACTTACAAACTGCTCGATTGGCAATCTCAGTACGACCGAGATGACAGTCAGTGACAAATGGCTAAATTGATTTATAAAAACAACGTTTTTTTGTAATTAAAAATATATCCATGTGTCGTGAAGTGGTGCAGAAGTTATTTTAGTTCATACCAAGGACAGTGGAATCACTTTTCACTTGTAGTAAACAGATAACTTCAGTAGAATTTGGAAAAAACATGACGATTTGTTTTCAATACTACCGTGCTAAGCTAAAACGTAACAACTGCATACGACTTTCATAACAACATACGACTTTTTAAATTGCGAGGATAATAGGGATGGTGTTATGCTAAATGAAGTAGACTATTTTATTAACTTGTGTTTGGTTTAGGTATTTTCTATATAATTATAAATGTAGTAATAAATTCCTTCTTACAGATCTTGTATTTTTCTTTTTTATTTCATGAGATCGAGCTATAAAAAAACTACCTAGTTATTTCAAATTAATAATCAAATTTGGTATTGTCATTTTACATTACTTTCCATTCAGATTCCCACAAGATGCTATTCGCAGAGAACTATGGAAAAAAGCTGTCCAATTAGAGAGACATGAAATTGAGTGGATGCCTGGCAAGATATCTAGAATATGTTCTATTCATGAGATATAACCCGTGAGATAATCATACCCGGTCTCCTATATGTAGATACATTTTTCCTATCATGCTTTCACTGAATTAATTTAACAAATACACACATTATCTGAAAATGTTGATCATTTGAAGCCAACCTCTACTGTCTCTCTGTAGAAAAGAGCGGCAAACATATTAACTCACATTATAGACGGGTCTAACGCGAATTATATTCAATTACCTTGATTTTACCGACGTAAATCAGTTTCGTTTCGTATAATGTGAGTTAATATGTGTTCAAAACGCGAAAGTTTAAAATATTATAAGAGCGGCAAATTTAGAAAATGTAAGCGCGCGAACGGCTGTGGTCCTATACAAAATTTTAATTTTGCACCTTTTTCTACTGACAAACTTGCTTGACCGGCTATATACATATAAAATATTCTGAACTGAAAGTGGGGATTTATTGTGACTCCGCCTGTTCAAATATTTTCGACCCGATTCGTGTACCCATGTAAATTTTGCAAACTGTATAGCCAGTCCGATTTCTAAGATCAAGTTCGCCATACATTTACTATGGCGTACTTGATCTTAGAAAAACGGACAGACTATACCTGAACGTGACTTCGCACTGCCATGCATATTGATAATAAAATATACAAAATACTTATTATAGCGGAATACATTTATACAACAATGATATATTTACTTATGTTGAGTTAGTCTGTCTTGTCATAACAACATTTTAACTAGTTATCTTTTAATCTGCATTAAATTATTATACGTGAATTATTTGACTGGTTCTTCACTGTATGGCATAAACCTATCCCTGTCCAAGTCATATTCTAATCAAATATGAACCACGAACTCTCAGCGGCCAGTACGTACAGCAAGAAGGTTATTAGCGGATTAATGTCGCTGATTGGTAGTTATTGACATTATATGCATTTCATCTACACTTAGCTATGTGCCATTAGTGTAATAAAGATGACTATTATTTCGTTTACCAGCTTTGATTACAGGCTCTGTAAACGCGTCGTCTTATTTGAATGTAGGCATAATTGTGTGTGTGTGCTAATTTGGCCCGAGAATTTCAACGGTAATGTTCCTAAAGGCGGTATCCTTAGTTATATATGATCGCAGATACTGACATGACAGTTTGAATGTTCAACTTAATCCAATCCAATGGCAATTTTAGTACAAAAGCACTCAGATTGGGTAGTAAATTCGGTCTGTATATGGCATTTCTTTCAGTTAATTATTTAGAAATCACTGGTAAAATGAGTGTGTTGTGTGTATAGGAGTCCACGTACGGCACCCACATCCACGAGAAGCGCGAGGAGCGCGAGAGCCGCTTCACCGGGCTCGTGCAGGACATCGTGACCCGCGGCGGCCGCTGCCTAGTGCCCGTGTTCGCACTAGGGCGGGCGCAGGAGTTACTGCTCATTCTAGGTCAGTTTTGATTAAACGATTCAATAATAAAACTTAAATCGTGAAATCGTGCCATCTAATATTCATAAGAAAATGGTGAAAAAGTGGGCACAAACTTGTGTCTAAGGTTGGTATTTCACCTGTCCAATTTCCCTCTCTCTCTCTCACTAAGCAAAATATGAGATGCACATACAAATACAGAGTGGACAAAGATATTGGACAGATGGAATACCACCATATTTCCGTAGGTTTTATTAAAACATGCCTTATTTGTTGCAGACGAGTACTGGTCCCTCCACCCCGAGCTCCAAGACGTACCGATCTACTACGCTTCATCTCTGGCCAAGAAATGTATGGCTGTCTACCAAACATACGTAAATGCCATGAACGACCGCATTCGGAGGCAGATCGCGGTCAACAACCCCTTCGTGTTCAGGCATATCTCCAACCTTAAGGTAAGTCTACAGTCTACACAAAAGCGCTGTCGATTGTAATAGATATCTACCGTTATGCCTATAATATATCTTTGAATCATTTTGTTTTATTCTCATTTGGTGGTCCGTTACGATTTGGTGCCATGACCAGGATTTAAAACAATATTAATATATAAAACTATAATTAATATACAGAATATATTATCTATATCTTAGAATATATTGCAGAATTCGTTACGCATATAATTTTACTAAAATTTATCTTCGCCAATGGCGTTCTCCTCTCCAATAGCAAACACATCCAACTCCGGCTTCACCTTATCGTACAAATGCGGAAAGGCACCTTCTGCCCCGTACTGTTTCCTCACTCTCTCATACAGCGTCAAATCGAACATCTCCTCAAACTCCTCCCGCCTCATAAATATATCCGCATACAAGAACGAAAAACCCCCAACTTCTCTAGTAAACTTCTCCATTTTCCTCATCGCATGTACAGGGTTGTATTTCTTCTTGTCTTTCACCTTCCCGGGCACCCCGTATACTCCCAAATCATTATACATCGCGTAGTTGGTACCAGGTACCATATATTTAGGGTTAGGTCTCTTTAATTGTCCAGAAGACGGCCCGTGATCTATAACTTTACATGGATACACTAGTAATGGATACTTGTCGAAAAGCTCAGTCGCTATTTCTACTTGTTTTTCCAATTCTTTAATAGGGAGTACAATATCTTGGAACACTTGCTTAGTAAAAGTATATTCACGTACTCCGGGGGTCGTGGTAAATTTCAAAAACGCTGGTTTAGGCGGTAATAGCCAACCGAATAGTGTTCTGAACAGAAAATTATTACCGAATGAAAGCATGTCTTCCACCACCCAGAATATCGCTCTATTATGCCTTAGCAAGTAATCTCTCAACGGAATCAGTTCTTCCGATTCACCTTTCTTCAAAAAGCTTTCAACGTGCTTGTAAAACCAGGGTTTATACCATTTCGAGCACTCATTGACAGGTATCTTGGGGTCGTAGTCCGCGTAGTCTCCCGTCATGATTACAGCCTCGTTTTCGCTAAAGATCGTGCCTTCGATATAGTCTGGGAATTCCTTTGGTTTTTCTTCATATGCTCCTGATAATTCCCTCATCATATTACAGTAGTTTTCTTGTCCTTTAACTGGGATGTACTTAATCTTTATATACGGTTTGATTTTGACGATTCTCAGCGTCAAAGCGACTAGAAAGCCAAGACTTCCATGCGACCACGGTAGGGTTTGATAGAGTTCTTTGTGTTCGTGTGGCGTGGCCGTTACCACGGAGCCGTCGGCGACCACAACTTCGTAGCTGGTGATGGTCTCGTGGTACAGGCCCGCTTTGTGCGAGTGCGTTGACATGCCGGTACCGAACGCCAGACCTAAGGACAGATAAAGTTAAAATTGTGAGATACGTAACGTAAGGCAGCAGTGATTGGAGGCAAAGAGCTAAAAGATCCACATCATTAATGTGCCGATGGAAGACGCCTATGTTTAGTAGTAGGCTGATGATGAATAGTTGACCACTGTTATCGACTCACCTCCAAGCGTGGCATCATCTAGTTCGATGGTGACCGCCAACGAGTACCCTCTGGGGATGAGGAACTTGGTGATGTCTCCGATGGTGACCATCGGCTCCACGCGGACCGTCATGTTGGCTTCATCCAGCTCCAAGATGTCATACAGGGGGATAGGGACCTGTTTAAGAAAAAAATTGACCATACAGTTGACTATACATAAAGTAAAAAAAAATGTATGAAAAAGTGGCAAAAGAAATGTAATAGGTATTTCATGTAGATCCGAGTAAATAAAAGAGATAGTGTGTGTGTGTGTGTGTGTGTGTGTGTGTGTGTGTGTGTGTGTGTGTGTGTGTGTGTGTGTGTGTGTGTGTGTGTGTGTGTGTGTGTGTGTGTGTGTGTGTGTGTGTGTGTGTGTGTGTGTGTGTGTGTGTGTAGTGGTGTGTGTGTGTAGTGTGTGTGTGTGTGTGTGTTATGCACTGATTGTTCACATTAAATAATAGTACTTATTCAAAAGAACTGAAAACTTTTGCCCACCTCGCTTCGCGTCGGTTATGTATGGTTATGTATGTATGTACCTATGTGGCAATTTGCTTTTACACGGGTGGTAAATCAACAAAAGTTTTCAACTGTCATTAATCTTCTTCTTCGGAGTTTGATTTAAGTAACTACTAACATAATGGTCCCTAAATTAAACGAGAAATTATATAGGTACGTGTCCAACTCATGTGTAACTCTGTGAAATCGTGAATTTTCTCCAATGTCACTCACCCGATGGTGCAGATGTTTTTGGAAGAATGTGGTGGAGAGCGACTGCCAGTTAGGCCGCGCGGTGCACAGCAGGCGGCGGTTGTCTTGCTCCAGCATATTCCATGCCTGCACCTGAAGCAGACAAAAAGGTGAGCTGGCATTAGTAGACTGTAGAATGAGAGCTTAATTACTTTGTGGTTTTGTAATTCGTCTATTGTGAGAATAATAAACAATATAGCGAATGAGTGTCTTTTACAACGATAACATAACATGGCTGCTAAAGATCTTGAATCTCTGAAAAATATTGACTAATGGTCAGTGCAAATAGCAACATTCTTAACTGTCCATCGGTGGACCTTATGCCTTTTGTAATAAGGTTTACCGATGGACAGTTAACAGTGTGGGCGATGGCACTAACCTGTCGCTGTATCTCGCGGACCCTTTCATCATGGTTGGTGGTGGTGAAGCGACGTGCAGCCGCTTGCAGTTTCAAGAACAGACTGAACAGGAAGCTGGCTGGCAGGCAGAAGACAAGGACAACCAGTTCTCGGTGCTCTTCTAGCCAGCCGATGATGCGGGCTTTCCACGATGAGGGCAGCATGGCTGCCGAGGAGATAGGGATTAGATTGGAACACAGGAATGAAGCTCAATGACCACCCCCAACTGGTTATTTCTCTGCGTGCCTAGCGCACGCACGGCGCGGAACGGTCCTCATCACTGTTAGTGCTTGAAAATCATACCTATTCTCTCAGAAACATGAAGCGAGATGACCAGCACTCTATATTTAGAATTAAGCTAAAGCGTTACATATTGTCTAAGGCGTTTTACACTTGAAAAGTTCTGTTGCTAGAAATTTGTCTTCATCTCACTGTGACAATAAGGGATCATCCATTAATTACGTCACACGAATTTCTAGGTTTTTTGACCCCTCCCCCCCTCCTTGTCACACTTGGTCACATCTTGCAACTCCCTGGTCACATTTTAATAAAAAAATATTTTTGGTAAAAGAAATATTAGTAATTTTATAACACAAAACCAATTAGGAACGAATTATTTAAATGTACAGCGAATAAAAAAATACATATAAATTAATTTTCAGTTACTGATGAATAGTGATGAAGTTAAAATGACGTCACAATGTTTGTGACTCCCCCCTCCCCCATGTCACAACATGTCACATTTTCTTGACCCCCTCCCCCCCTAAACGTGTGACGTAATTAATGGATGACCCCTAATCGACTTTCAGATATAAAGATGATGACTTAAAAAAAAAGGATTTCGTGGTTATATTGTACTCCGACTGACACTTCAAATGCGCGTTAAAATAAACTTCCTACAAATATGTATATTACTAAATTACAAACCGTAAATAAACATAACAGTGCATGATATCAACATGTCTACGAGTATAAATTGTCCCCTATATTTAGACCACTCAAATTCGCTTCATATTTGAGACTGACTAACAAACAATAAATAGAAGAGATTATTTTGATAACTTTACCAATCATGAACACCTGTGTTGTGATCCTTAATGATTATCTCAGCTGATAGCTAAGAATCCGTGTCTAGATTGGACGACATGGGACAAATATAGGTTTTTTGCCACATACGAACGGACAACAGAGTTAAAATAAAGTACCTAAATAACCAAATTCAGTTTGAGTACCTACTTATATATCTCATAATTCTGTCCTTTAGAAATATAAGTTCAAGAACACTGCACAATTTCGAGAGTGCACTGCTGCAAAATTACTATTTTTAGCAACAATGATATATCACGATTAACTTTTGATAATAACGAACAGATTTATAAAGATAACAAAAATTTATATCAATATATAATAACAAATAACGATATACTTATTCACTGAAAAGCCGGTAATAATAAAATTGGTATCGAGAAACAAGTATAGTCCGATAATTTTAACATTCTGTAGAACTGTCAGTTCTTCCAATACGGTCGCAACACTCGTAACTGTGCATCAGGGGACCTTATTACAAAAGGCATAAGGTCCACCGATGAACAGTTAACAGTGGGGGCGATGGTACCGGTTTTGTTCGTAAACACTACAAACACTCACTCAAAACGTATGTTTTTAATCAAAATATACATAAACAAATTACCAGTCCATTAAACAAATCATACTGTTTTAACGAAAAATAACATTTAAATTACTTTCCACAATTTGTCTTTTAGATAACTTTATATTTAATTTTAAAACATGTTCTGAATGATATCTTAACCTAAAATAGCGTGCGCCTACCTTATAACCTTGAGCAAGATCAATTCATTGAATAATATTCGACGGACTGGCGTATTTGCGCTCGAGTTAAGTAATTTGACTCTCTATTCACCGTTGATAAGGACTATCGCACGTCACAGAAGTTTGCGATAGTGTGTTGCCAGGCGATGCTTTAAAATATTTGGGAGATAAACACTAGTAAAAAAAGATTTTAAATGATTTGGGTAATTGTCTAAATTGTACATTTTTACATTGAATGAATCATAAGATATTGGAATGTACTAAATTGTTTTGAACATATTGTTGTTTGCAGGGTATCGACCATTTCGAGGACATCGGTCCGTGCGTGATACTGGCGTCGCCCGGCATGATGCAGTCGGGGCTGTCGCGGGAACTGTTCGAGTCCTGGTGCACCGACCCCAAGAATGGAGTCATCATTGCCGGTACCTAACTTTCTTTGAGAAATATCTAGAAATACCTATATCTCGGCCGGATTTACCAGCCTTGTGTTACTAGAGGGTCTCGCGTCGCTCGGCCGTTTTTTATACTTCACTCGGCATAGTTCCCTGATTCCGCACACTGTCTCTATTACCACGCATGTTTTAAAAGATTTGGCGCGTGTTTTATTATGTAATTTATAAGCAAATATGTATTAGTAATATTTGTCCATTCCTACAGGTTACTGCGTCGAAGGCACACTGGCCAAGACAATCCTTTCCGAGCCTGAAGAAGTAACATCCATGTCAGGCCAGAAGCTGCCACTACGGATGTCGGTCGATTACATCTCCTTTTCCGCCCACACCGACTATCAGCAGACCTCAGAATTTATCAACATACTGAAACCACCGCATGTCGTAAGTAACTCAACCAAACCACCAAACCAAATATCTAAACCATCTTCGAGCTGGAGGGAGTAATCTCCAGGGGCGGGGCATCTACTGCTGCTACTCATGTCATGGCCATCGACTACATCGATTATTTTCGCACATATTGTCTATTAGGTAGGCCGAATATTACGATGTGTCCTCACATTCTATATTTATTTTATCAGTATTATTTTTTGTTCTTTATTTTATTCGGTTGTGAGTTACAATTTGGTGCCGTGACCAGGATTGAATATGACCAATGATGGAATTTTTAATACATTCCTTTTGTTTAATAAACCATAAACGGATTTGACTTGTTCAGGTGTTAGTCCATGGCGAGCAAAACGAGATGTCCCGTCTAAAGGCTGCTCTACAGCGCGAGCACCGCGGCGCGCTCCATGTGCACACACCGCGCAACACACAACAACTATCGCTCACGTTCAGAGGGGACAAGACTGCTAAGGTGAGTGAACAGGCACCTTCTGGGCGAGCTCGCTCCATCGTAGGCCACGTCTACGCCTCGGCTAGTCTGTGATCATGAGTAAGCCCATTCATAATAAAAAAAAGGTACCAAAAATACACTACACAATTGCACCAAAAATAGCGGAGGCCTTTAAAGGAATTAAGGTGATATAGGAACAGCTTATGCGTTCATTTCGTATTACCAGTCCCAGATTACCTAAAGGTGAATTTCACACTGACATTGACACTACGATCTGCCGCGGTGATCAGAGCGGTAGATTAAACGATGTGTAATGAAATGAAATATTTATTTGTAAAGAAATAGGTATACATAAATGATATTATTCTATAGACAGTGTCTCCATTTTCAGCCTATTACAGACATACAAATTAAATAACCTTACAACTATATTTACAGAACTTATTATATCTAGTATATTTACATTATTGCTTTATTACGAAATGGCAAAGTGTTCCGAATTGTACATTTACATTGTACATTTTTTCTAAACACCATTTTGATTTAAATTGCGGTAAGTCCAATTCTTTCAATTCGTTAGGGAGATAGTTATAAATTGTTGTGCACATAAATACTATATTTTTATTAACAAGGGCAGAGGTTGTTCCCGGATAAGGTGGTGTAGTTATAATACGCAACGCCACCACTTGCCGGTGACCGTGTGATGAACAGGAGTAAAAGTAGGAAAGCGGACACCGGGCGCCGAAGCAAAAGCATCGGATGCAACCGAGGCTAAGATAAAAGAGCTCTCTCTCTCCACACTTTATAATTGGTGTCTACAGGTGATGGGGTCCCTGGCGGTGGAGCCCCCCGAAGAAGGGAAACAACTTCAAGGCATATTGGTCAAACGGAACTTCAACTACCACATATTGGCGCCGCAGGACCTCAATAGTTAGTACACCGCTGTTTTGATTTAAAAGTTCTTCTGTTGAAAACTAATGCTATAATGTAATGTTTCTCACGCACATTTCTTAGCTCTTATACCAATACCTATACGTATTTCTTTCAATTTAGCGGCCTAAGAACCCTCTTCTTTACGCAATAACTTGTATAGTGATTAAGAGATAATATGTAAACGCCAGCTGTCGCTCCATTTGATTAAATGTTTTATTGACTAAAAATTGGTAGGTTGATGAGTTAGAGGATATTGCTATTTATTTTTCTTTATTTTTAAATGTTTTTTAGATTGGCCTATTATGTTAGGCTAATAATAAATGTATTCCCAACAAATGTGTGATTATCTCGTTTTTATTTATTGATGTTCAGAATACACGGAGCTGACGCAATCCGAAGTGTCCCAACGACAATCCATCCACTACGCCGGCTCGCTGGCGCTTCTGCGGCATGTGGTCGTGCAGGTAGGCAGCTATTCATACATATTCTTCATTGCTAAACATGCTGTTACATGGCATATGGCATGTGCCCTGTCAGGGCGTAGCAAATTAAATACCTAAATTAAACAATATACAACACGTATTATTGTTGAAGGTGGCCGGCAACGTGGAGTTCGTGACGGAGACCAAGTGGCGGCTGTACCAGTGCGTCGAGCTCACGGTCGACAACGGCATGATCACACTAGAGGTATCACACTCACATCCAGCCAGCTCCTTTATTATTGTTGAAGGTGGCCGGCAACGTGGAGTTCGTGACGGAGACCAAGTGGCGGCTGTACCAGTGCGTCGAGCTCACGGTCGACAACGGCATGATCACGCTAGAGGTATCACACTCACATCCAGCCAGCTCCTTTATTATTGTTGAAGGTGGCCGGCAACGTGGAGTTCGTGACGGAGACCAAGTGGCGGCTGTACCAGTGCGTCGAGCTCACGGTCGACAACGGCATGATCACGCTAGAGGTATCACACTCACATCCAGCCAGCTCCTTTATTATTGTTGAAGGTGGCCGGCAACGTGGAGTTCGTGGCGGGTAGGACCTTGGGCCTTTGGGGGCTATACCTATCTATATTTGCCAGGTCGATGACGGGCAAGCGCGCCGACATTGACCTATCTTTATTTTGTCGAAGTATTTTTTGGTGATAACCGATTAGACCATCTGACGTTACGCAATTTTGGCTTCGAAGTTTAATCTTCAAGGTGACTTTTTCAACAGGACATTTTGACAACAACAAGAGTGGTCATAAGTTATAACATAGCAGTGTTTAGTTGGTCGGTAATAATGATCCGTGTCCGTTCTGTGTCAGTGGCAAGCGTCGCCGGTGTCGGACATGTACGCGGACGCGCTGGTGGCGGCCATCTTGTCGGCGTCCTCCCTCCCCACCCCGCGCGCCCTGCCGCTCGCGCCCAAGCTGGACCGCATGCACTTCAAGGTGAGCCTTGCGCCCCTACACGTAAGGTTCCAATTGCAGTAGCCACTGTCGGACATGTACGCGGACGCGCTGGTGGCGGCCATCTTATGGGACGCAGAAAAGACTTTCTGCCTACTTCAAGAGCTTTAGCTGAGCGCCCAAGTTGGACCGCATGCAATTTAAGGTGTCCCAAAATGTTTATATTGGCTTTATGCTCAATAGTGAATAAGTTTTTATTTTAACGATTGACGTCAACAAATTACATTTTTTTTAAGTACCTACTGCTTGATTTAAATTCTATTCTTTCTTGACAGATTACGACTAAGGATATGTTGGTCGAATTTGGATTTGCGTCTCATATTTTGCTTAAAACGTAAAATGTACATTGGACAAAGAAATTGGATAGGTGGAATACCACCCTTAGTTAATAATAGTATCGGCTGTCATAATATGAATTGCATCCTTGTATTGTTTGCAGGAGTGCGTGATCGAGATGCTGCAGGAGATGTTCGGCGAGAACTCGGTGCCCAAGATGTTCAAGGGCGACAAGCTGCACGTGGACGTGGCCGGCAAGCGCGCCGACATCGACCTGGCGCACATGGTCAGTTCACACACATTTACCATATTACGAGGGGCAAACTGAAAGTGTTTAGAGTAGAAAAAGCTGAAGTAATTAGGACGTTACTCTTTATTTTAATGCGTGTTTTATCTCTTTCTGACCACGCGTACAAATTTTCATTAGGATAGGATTACCCTGAAGCGCACACAGCTCATTCTTCCAATGCCTTTTTTGTATGGCGATTTTAGGTCCTCGGGGAGGTTTTGTATGAAATTCATGAGGTACCCATCGGGATTCAAGCTTTTTTGACACAAAATAATTTAAGCAAGATTTTTTTAACAGTGTCATATGAATACTGAGGGATATCAAAAACTACTGATATACAATTTTTTGCCAGTATTTTTTATTAACCGCACAACTGTGCGATGTACACTTTTGACGTCACTCTTGAATGACATGCTTCTCTATGATCATCCGTTGAATAACTACAAAAGCGATTAAATGTGTAATTTAAAAAATAAACAGACGTACAAGAACTAGGCTTCATTATGAAACTATAACTGAAGCCTACTGTAACTCTGTTGTTGGCTGAGCCCACAATGAAAATCGTTATAAATAGTAATACGAAAAAATTCTTAGGTCGAAATTGGAATAACGCTCGACGTACAATTTCCAAATTGCCATCAATCCTGAAACACAGATAACGACCAAATTGCATATAGCTCAAAAAAAGTATAGAGTTATATTTTCATAAATAATATGCCTCTTTTTGTTATATGATCTCTAAGTAGCCTTTTCTAAGAACTTTCAGAGTTGCCTACGTAAGGACTGTATCGTTTATTATAAATACAACTTTACTTAGCCGTTTTTTCTGGTATTATATTTTTATTAAAAAAATACACATATAGTTTAATTGGTGCTTTAATAATAAGTAACATTTCGTCCTGGGAGATCACGTAAAGCATATGGTTTGGACAATATTTACCCAATCCTCCCGAGTAACTACAACGATTTTGGACAAATACTACAAGAAAATTTACGGTTTGCGAACAAGATGAGATATTACACAAAAAAAACGTACTATGTAAACAGCAATTACATATGATTCGTAAAGCGAAACATCTGGGCATAGTCTAATCATTTCTTTTAGTTGGAAAAAAAGTTTTGGATCTGTGCTTGGTGGCCTTTTAGAGAATATGGCATGTTACTTACGACAACCGCGACTTTGGTATACAATATAACCATCATGGAGCGTTTCTATCGACCTGTTCTAGCCATGGTTCAACGCCATGAATGTCCGTTAGGCTTTGGATTTCGGGAGATTCTTTTAGCTGTTTCCCTTATTTCGCTGGCGTCAGAAATTGACGGGAATCCAAAATGTTGCATAAAAAGTCGTTTTCATGTAAAGATAAAAAATCACCACATTTATTCTGTGGATGTTCAATTGAGCAATCATGAAAAGGACACTTAGATGGCATATTTTGGCAGCATATTAACCTTTTGTTTCTTTAAATCGTACCAAGGAAACGGTGAAATAGTCTCAAATTAAGCTCGATAGGCTTGTCCAAATTACATTTGCTAGACGGTATTAAAATCAGCATAAAGTCCCTAAAATAAAATAAAATAAATGTAAAACCTTCTTATATCAGATATGGCTTAAAAATACGCCCAGATTATACCTTAAGAACATAGTAATACAAAATAATACACACGTCAACAGTTAGACCAGGTTTAATCTGTATTTATAATAAACGATACAGTCCTTACTACTACTACTTCGCCGGTTCAGCGAGCCGAAGTGGATCTTGGCCTTCGACGCTAGATTGCGTCATTCGTTCCTTTCCTGTGCGATCTGACGCCATTCAGCCGCTTGCATGCCACATAGGTCTTCGCATACATTTATGTATTTCGATTTTGAATTAAAATTTTAATAATTTAGTTTATGTTTAAAAGTAGATATCGCTTTGTATAAGCGTTAATTTTGTAAACGTCATTTGCACCATTCCAATAACTCGTGGTTAACCCATTAAACCTGGAGCTACCATGGTCACCGGTACAATTTGACACTGATTTAACGCTTTAACCGCTTAACCCCGGGTCAGGGGAATGGTGCAAGTGGCCCTCAGTCGTCTACATTCGCGCCCAAGTGCAATCGCCGGGAACTTTAGGAGCGCCCGTAATGATCCGTTTTTAAAAGTCGATAGGTCGTGAAGAGATATACAACGCGTCATATCAACTTTATCGAAACGTACTTTAATAAATGTATTTCGATAAATGTGGACGTTTTTTACCGTCGACGAGTTAAATATGACCGGACGAGGACCCACGCGAAGTGTCGAAATTTTTTGGTACATGCGGGTGTCATTCGGAAAGATGTCGATTCGAGAACATCCACTGTGAAGAATGAAGCGAATGGTCGTTTTTATAAATGTACGCTTTTTTGTGTGTGGCAGGAGGTGGTGTGTTCCGAGGACGAGAACATCGAGCGCTGCGTGCAGGCGGCCATCAGCAAGCTGTACTCCGCGCTGGCGCCCGTGCGGCCGCCGCCGCCGCCGCCGCCCGTGTAGCGGCGCGGGGGGGAGGGGGGAGGGGGGGAGGGAGGGGCGCGCTCCCCCCCCCCCCCCGCGCCGCGCGCCGGGGGAGGGGGCGCGCCGTGCAGCGGGGGAGAGGAGGAGCCCGGCCCCGCACCGGAGCTAATTGGTAGTCATTTCATTGTCTAATAAAACTACTAGCCGCGTAGCCGACGTGACGATCGCTTACGCTCCGTGACGATCGAAACGCACCCGGCTCTGTCGCGAAAAGCGACGATCGCCCTACACCCCGGAACGTTTACGATTAACGCGTCGGCTAGGCGCTCAAATGTTGACAAAAATTAATTGTCGTAAGGTAATTCGCCGGTAACCGGCCGCCCTAAACTACAAATGAATTCTATTCACCTATAAACATAATTCATTTTAATATAAAGTTTCGATAACTAGCCATCTTATACTGAAATAAATTTTATTCGTAAACAAATTGAATTCATTTTTAGTTTAGAGCAATCGGTTACTAAAACCGGTCAGCTGCTGGCCGATTGTCTCGCATAAAAAATAAGTAAGATAATTCGATAAACTGAACTAAAATAAAATTGAGTGAACGAATGATTATTGTACATATTTTGTATTGTTGGTTATAAGAATAAAAAACAAATGATAGAAATGCTTACTATTTTATTAAATTAGTAACCTTAACATAATATTTACAAAACTTACTATTTACGAACGCACAGCGTCAAAATTAAATTTCAGATTTCTCCATTTAAGTATTTAACGTATAGAAAGAAACCTTTCTTGACTTATAAAAAATTACATTACATTCAAACTTAAACTATAGAACATTCCTGTACAGTCAAGGGTATATATTTTTTAATATCTACAAGGTTACCACAATATCCACCGCCAAAGCGGTCATCGGCAACGCGTAACTGCCCACGGCTAGGCCGTGTCCCTGCGCACGAAGGTCGACGGTCAGCGGGCCGGCCGGGAGCTACTCCCGCTTGGAGTAGCGCTTCCAGTAGCGGCGCACGTCGTCGTGGCCGGCTCGCGTGACGACGACGGTGCGCGTGCAGCGGGCCGGCCGGGAGCTACTCCCGCTTGGAGTAGCGCTTCCAGTAGCGGCGCACGTCGTCGTGGCCGGCTCGCGTGACGACGACGGTGCGCGTGCAGCGGGCCGGCCGGGAGCTACTCCCGCTTGGAGTAGCGCTTCCAGTAGCGGCGCACGTCGTCGTGGCCGGCTCGCGTGACGACGACGGTGCGCGTGCAGCGGGCCGGCCGGGAGCTACTCCCGCTTGGAGTAGCGCTTCCAGTAGCGGCGCACGTCGTCGTGGCCGGCTCGCGTGACGACGACGGTGCGCGTGCAGCGGGCCGGCCGGGAGCTACTCCCGCTTGGAGTAGCGCTTCCAGTAGCGGCGCACGTCGTCGTGGCCGGCTCGCGTGACGACGACGGTGCGCGTGCAGCGGGCCGGCCGGGAGCTACTCCCGCTTGGAGTAGCGCTTCCAGTAGCGGCGCACGTCGTCGTGGCCGGCTCGCGTGACGACGACGGTGCGCGTGCAGCGGGCCGGCCGGGAGCTACTCCCGCTTGGAGTAGCGCTTCCAGTAGCGGCGCACGTCGTCGTGGCCGGCTCGCGTGACGACGACGGTGCGCGTGCAGCGGGCCGGCCGGGAGCTACTCCCGCTTGGAGTAGCGCTTCCAGTAGCGGCGCACGTCGTCGTGGCCGGCTCGCGTGACGACGACGGTGCGCGTGCAGCGGGCCGGCCGGGAGCTACTCCCGCTTGGAGTAGCGCTTCCAGTAGCGGCGCACGTCGTCGTGGCCGGCTCGCGTGACGACGACGGTGCGCGTGCAGCGGGCCGGCCGGGAGCTACTCCCGCTTGGAGTAGCGCTTCCAGTAGCGGCGCACGTCGTCGTGGCCGGCTCGCGTGACGACGACGGTGCGCGTGCAGCGGGCCGGCCGGGAGCTACTCCCGCTTGGAGTAGCGCTTCCAGTAGCGGCGCACGTCGTCGTGGCCGGCTCGCGTGACGACGACGGTGCGCGTGCAGCGGGCCGGCCGGGAGCTACTCCCGCTTGGAGTAGCGCTTCCAGTAGCGGCGCACGTCGTCGTGGCCGGCTCGCGTGACGACGACGGTGCGCGTGCAGCGGGCCGGCCGGGAGCTACTCCCGCTTGGAGTAGCGCTTCCAGTAGCGGCGCACGTCGTCGTGGCCGGCTCGCGTGACGACGACGGTGCGCGTGCAGCGGGCCGGCCGGGAGCTACTCCCGCTTGGAGTAGCGCTTCCAGTAGCGGCGCACGTCGTCGTGGCCGGCTCGCGTGACGACGACGGTGCGCGTGCAGCGGGCCGGCCGGGAGCTACTCCCGCTTGGAGTAGCGCTTCCAGTAGCGGCGCACGTCGTCGTGGCCGGCTCGCGTGACGACGACGGTGCGCGTGCAGCGGGCCGGCCGGGAGCTACTCCCGCTTGGAGTAGCGCTTCCAGTAGCGGCGCACGTCGTCGTGGCCGGCTCGCGTGACGACGACGGTGCGCGTGCAGCGGGCCGGCCGGGAGCTACTCCCGCTTGGAGTAGCGCTTCCAGTAGCGGCGCACGTCGTCGTGGCCGGCTCGCGTGACGACGACGGTGCGCGTGCAGCGGGCCGGCCGGGAGCTACTCCCGCTTGGAGTAGCGCTTCCAGTAGCGGCGCACGTCGTCGTGGCCGGCTCGCGTGACGACGACGGTGCGCGTGCAGCGGGCCGGCCGGGAGCTACTCCCGCTTGGAGTAGCGCTTCCAGTAGCGGCGCACGTCGTCGTGGCCGGCTCGCGTGACGACGACGGTGCGCGTGCAGCGGGCCGGCCGGGAGCTACTCCCGCTTGGAGTAGCGCTTCCAGTAGCGGCGCACGTCGTCGTGGCCGGCTCGCGTGACGACGACGGTGCGCGTGCAGCGGGCCGGCCGGGAGCTACTCCCGCTTGGAGTAGCGCTTCCAGTAGCGGCGCACGTCGTCGTGGCCGGCTCGCGTGACGACGACGGTGCGCGTGCAGCGGGCCGGCCGGGAGCTACTCCCGCTTGGAGTAGCGCTTCCAGTAGCGGCGCACGTCGTCGTGGCCGGCTCGCGTGACGACGACGGTGCGCGTGCAGCGGGCCGGCCGGGAGCTACTCCCGCTTGGAGTAGCGCTTCCAGTAGCGGCGCACGTCGTCGTGGCCGGCTCGCGTGACGACGACGGTGCGCGTGCAGCGGGCCGGCCGGGAGCTACTCCCGCTTGGAGTAGCGCTTCCAGTAGCGGCGCACGTCGTCGTGGCCGGCTCGCGTGACGACGACGGTGCGCGTGCAGCGGGCCGGCCGGGAGCTACTCCCGCTTGGAGTAGCGCTTCCAGTAGCGGCGCACGTCGTCGTGGCCGGCTCGCGTGACGACGACGGTGCGCGTGCAGCGGGCCGGCCGGGAGCTACTCCCGCTTGGAGTAGCGCTTCCAGTAGCGGCGCACGTCGTCGTGGCCGGCTCGCGTGACGACGACGGTGCGCGTGCAGCGGGCCGGCCGGGAGCTACTCCCGCTTGGAGTAGCGCTTCCAGTAGCGGCGCACGTCGTCGTGGCCGGCTCGCGTGACGACGACGGTGCGCGTGCAGCGGGCCGGCCGGGAGCTACTCCCGCTTGGAGTAGCGCTTCCAGTAGCGGCGCACGTCGTCGTGGCCGGCTCGCGTGACGACGACGGTGCGCGTGCAGCGGGCCGGCCGGGAGCTACTCCCGCTTGGAGTAGCGCTTCCAGTAGCGGCGCACGTCGTCGTGGCCGGCTCGCGTGACGACGACGGTGCGCGTGCAGCGGGCCGGCCGGGAGCTACTCCCGCTTGGAGTAGCGCTTCCAGTAGCGGCGCACGTCGTCGTGGCCGGCTCGCGTGACGACGACGGTGCGCGTGCAGCGGGCCGGCCGGGAGCTACTCCCGCTTGGAGTAGCGCTTCCAGTAGCGGCGCACGTCGTCGTGGCCGGCTCGCGTGACGACGACGGTGCGCGTGCAGCGGGCCGGCCGGGAGCTACTCCCGCTTGGAGTAGCGCTTCCAGTAGCGGCGCACGTCGTCGTGGCCGGCTCGCGTGACGACGACGGTGCGCGTGCAGCGGGCCGGCCGGGAGCTACTCCCGCTTGGAGTAGCGCTTCCAGTAGCGGCGCACGTCGTCGTGGCCGGCTCGCGTGACGACGACGGTGCGCGTGCAGCGGGCCGGCCGGGAGCTACTCCCGCTTGGAGTAGCGCTTCCAGTAGCGGCGCACGTCGTCGTGGCCGGCTCGCGTGACGACGACGGTGCGCGTGCAGCGGGCCGGCCGGGAGCTACTCCCGCTTGGAGTAGCGCTTCCAGTAGCGGCGCACGTCGTCGTGGCCGGCTCGCGTGACGACGACGGTGCGCGTGCAGCGGGCCGGCCGGGAGCTACTCCCGCTTGGAGTAGCGCTTCCAGTAGCGGCGCACGTCGTCGTGGCCGGCTCGCGTGACGACGACGGTGCGCGTGCAGCGGGCCGGCCGGGAGCTACTCCCGCTTGGAGTAGCGCTTCCAGTAGCGGCGCACGTCGTCGTGGCCGGCTCGCGTGACGACGACGGTGCGCGTGCAGCGGGCCGGCCGGGAGCTACTCCCGCTTGGAGTAGCGCTTCCAGTAGCGGCGCACGTCGTCGTGGCCGGCTCGCGTGACGACGACGGTGCGCGTGCAGCGGGCCGGCCGGGAGCTACTCCCGCTTGGAGTAGCGCTTCCAGTAGCGGCGCACGTCGTCGTGGCCGGCTCGCGTGACGACGACGGTGCGCGTGCAGCGGGCCGGCCGGGAGCTACTCCCGCTTGGAGTAGCGCTTCCAGTAGCGGCGCACGTCGTCGTGGCCGGCTCGCGTGACGACGACGGTGCGCGTGCAGCGGGCCGGCCGGGAGCTACTCCCGCTTGGAGTAGCGCTTCCAGTAGCGGCGCACGTCGTCGTGGCCGGCTCGCGTGACGACGACGGTGCGCGTGCAGCGGGCCGGCCGGGAGCTACTCCCGCTTGGAGTAGCGCTTCCAGTAGCGGCGCACGTCGTCGTGGCCGGCTCGCGTGACGACGACGGTGCGCGTGCAGCGGGCCGGCCGGGAGCTACTCCCGCTTGGAGTAGCGCTTCCAGTAGCGGCGCACGTCGTCGTGGCCGGCTCGCGTGACGACGACGGTGCGCGTGCAGCGGGCCGGCCGGGAGCTACTCCCGCTTGGAGTAGCGCTTCCAGTAGCGGCGCACGTCGTCGTGGCCGGCTCGCGTGACGACGACGGTGCGCGTGCAGCGGGCCGGCCGGGAGCTACTCCCGCTTGGAGTAGCGCTTCCAGTAGCGGCGCACGTCGTCGTGGCCGGCTCGCGTGACGACGACGGTGCGCGTGCAGCGGGCCGGCCGGGAGCTACTCCCGCTTGGAGTAGCGCTTCCAGTAGCGGCGCACGTCGTCGTGGCCGGCTCGCGTGACGACGACGGTGCGCGTGCAGCGGGCCGGCCGGGAGCTACTCCCGCTTGGAGTAGCGCTTCCAGTAGCGGCGCACGTCGTCGTGGCCGGCTCGCGTGACGACGACGGTGCGCGTGCAGCGGGCCGGCCGGGAGCTACTCCCGCTTGGAGTAGCGCTTCCAGTAGCGGCGCACGTCGTCGTGGCCGGCTCGCGTGACGACGACGGTGCGCGTGCAGCGGGCCGGCCGGGAGCTACTCCCGCTTGGAGTAGCGCTTCCAGTAGCGGCGCACGTCGTCGTGGCCGGCTCGCGTGACGACGACGGTGCGCGTGCGCTCGGACTGCCAGATCAGCACCGCCGCGCCGCGCGCGTAGTCGCGCAGCGCCGCGAAGTCCGCCTGCGATGTACCACGTGCTTATTAACTTTGTCTAAACTCTAGCCGCTCGCTTGATATATTCATTAAACTCTACTTTTTAAGTAACATAAATTATTGAAAAATCTATTTACCAAAAGTAAATAGGTCGTTAGCATTAAAATGGGAAAAAAAAGGATGAAAGCGATAGCGAGTTTGTTGATACTCATCAAACGGAATATGTTTTAACCTTTTGAACGCCAAACGGCGCATTCTTTTGCCGTGCCACTGACGCCACGGGGGTAAAATTCACAGTTTTATGAAAAAATAATGCCAACCTAAAAGTGGGGTGCTTTTCAGTAGATTCGACGATCCACGTCAAATTACGTCTTTGGCGTCATTGTCACGATTTTGCGTTGACATCAATTGCCGTCTGTGGCGTTCAAAAATATAAAGACATTTTAAATTGACAGTATAGTAGGAATGAAGAGTGACCTGCGACAGGAACTGGTTGTAGACGACGCCCTCGGTGTAGGTGGCGCGGTTGCGCTCGCTCTCCCACAGCTTGATCTGATCCACCACCGTCGGGGGTAGCACCGACTCCGACCGGATGCCGCCAGAGTCCGCTTTTAACATCTGAACATTCAAAATGAGAGATTCTTTCAAAAATGACGTTTTTTGTGTCGTAAAACTATGACTGAATTTTTTTTTTAACTATTTTCGTAACGTTTTTTGATTTTGTTGATGTCGAACTATTTGTTTTGTTGATACAAAAAGTGCAAGATAAAAGTTTTATGAACGTACAAACTAAATTTTGGATATTTCGTGATCATGTTGGTAATTGAGCAGTAATGCTGAGTTGCCAACATGCAGCTGCCGTCGCGGGACAAAGTTCCATTCAAGGAGGAGTGGAATCATTCAGTATAATGTATCGTATGGGATACCTGCGGGTGCGCGTGCTGCTCCAGGTACTTGATGATCTGCGCGGCCGTGATGCCGCCGCGCAGCGCCTGCCGCACCGAGTCCCGCGTCAGCACGCCCACCACCAAGTTAGGGAACCTGAACATACGTACATACATCAACATCACATTCAATGTATTCTTACATTAATTGCCGCCACCTAAGAATTGCTGATGGGCATTCTGTTCAGGAGACTTGAGATAAATGGAAACATATTTTTTTATGCACAAACAACTAACAATCTCTCATCCTAAAAAACACCCTCTAAGTCTAAATTTAAACGTAAAAGGCGACAAATACCTATAGACGAGCTCCGCGAACAGTCCCAGCAAGGCCGCTTGTATGCTAGTCCGTGTCATCTGTGTGTACGCATACACCCTGTAGTTGGTGGTCTCCACGACTATGTATTACGGTATCTCCTTGCACACTCGTTGTTTAATTAATGCCAAGTAGGTTGCGTAGAAGGGGCTGAGTTTACGCTGCTCCTGCCTAGTTAGGCTAAACTGCATACCTATAGATGAGCTCTGCAAACAGCCCGAGCAGCGCCGCCTGCAAGCTGGTCTGTGTGTACGCGTACACCCTGTAGTTGGTCTCGACGACGATGTATCCGCGAGTGTCGGCGGGTTGGGATATCTCGGCGTCCCCTCTCACACTCGCTATGTTTAACGCCAGGCGGGTCGGGTAGAAGCGGCCGGCTTTACGCTGAAAAAGAAAAATAACATTTAAAGGAGTATAAGCACTGAAAGTGACACTTTGTAGGTAAACTAAACATACAGAAAGTATCACATTTTCACATGTGTGTGGAAAAGTACTTTTCTAATTTACTCTCTCTTTTTAAGTCTAGTACTAAAATGACACCCTATCATTTTATTTTATTTATTTATTTAAGAAACAAACAGTCTTTCATAGTTATATATAACACTAGAACTTTTCTTAAAACTAGACTTACAGTTTCCTTAATAAGAATATTTGAACATCATGTTTATTAAGTAGTTTCTACACAGTAAAACAGAGCTATTTCTGCGTGCAAAAACAAAACATAAAAAAGAAAAAAGATGAAAATAAAAATAAGAGTATCATCTGGCTGTTGTACAAAATTTTATTATAGGTACATTGGAACAACAATTTGGGGCAATCGATCTGTTTGTTAGTATCGAGGATATAAAAGTCGGTCAAAAACAAGTATTAAAACAACGTGAATGTTTTGTTGTTTAAGGTTTACATTACTCATAATTTTAATTCAGAATTGGGCATACCTTCCTCTGGTAGACGAGGCCGAACTCGCGCAGATGCTGCAGAAATACCAGCATATTGTTGCTCATGCCCTCCGTACTGTAGTCCTGTAGCCAAACAGACGCTCAATATAAAAGCGGATGATCGTATGATCATATGCATATCTGGCGTATGCCAGCCAACAAGATTTTCTAATATCTGACTACTGTTCAAATACTTCAAAGCGTGTTCCTCATAATTTTCTTTTGTAGAGAGTAAAGATTTTTTCAGTAGGTGTAGGTATGTACATAATATTATATGGTATTGGGCATAAATATGTATTAAACATAAACAAGGACTAAATTGAAAGAAATGTTGGCCTTTTACTGTGTGTAAACAGGGTACGATACGTACGGCGCGCTTTAAATGTCGAGTTTCGGATTCGGATTATCCGTTTCATATCGTTTTATTACACTCTTCAAACCAATAACTGATGTAACAGGCCGAAATTACACATTAAATAGTAGAAGTTCAACAATAGTCACTTTATTGATAAATAAATGAATGAATGAATGATATTGCTGGTAGAGAATGCCTTTGGGCATTAAGTCCGCCATTTGTACATTTTTCCTGTGTTTGTGCAATAAAGTTTAAATAAATAAATAAATAATAAATAATGATATTTTCCAGGGAACTTTTTGTGTTTAGCCTACCTTTCCCAGGGTGCTGAAGCTGAGCTGGTAAAGAAACGCGAGGCATTCTGCCGCCGATAGACTCCTCTTCTCCGCCGTGTGGAGGTAGTGCTGCAGGAACAGCCACACCTGCTTGGCGGTGCTCAGCAGGAGGAACTGGAAGCCGGCGCGGGTGATCACCGCCGAACCGTCCTCGGCGTCCCTACAAATAAATAAATAAAGTTTGATTGAAACAATACCGCTGTAAAGCGCGCGGTTGTTTTATGCGATAAACGCAACAATAAGGCTGAAGATGCCTAGTTGGTTTACTCTACAAATGGTTTGCCAAATCCAATTATACCAATATTTGATTAATAGAGAAGGACAAATGAAAATGACCTCTATTACATATTATGGTATAATAAGGAATGATTATAAAAACTTTGTATACCACATGTTTCTACGCTTATTTATGCAAATGAATAGTCTGATTGATTGATTGAATGAACATAAAGAAAATTAATACCGTTTTTTTTGCATGGCATTTTAAGTTTAAAAATTGCGTCGTCTACCAGTTGTCGTGAATAAAAATACTATCGTCGTATATAAAAAATGATATTGTTGTGTATAAGAAATAATAAGGTTTTTAAGATGTCTAAATGATTAATGGAAGTGATGCCTCGGATAAGATCCGCAGTAAAACATTGGACTATTGGAGTACAAGGGTCCTCTTGTTACTCTAACCTGGTTAATGGGAACTTGATAGGATATTGAAAAGATAAAACCAAATATATGACATGCAATTTAATACAATTCGCTAACTACTACAATGCACTCCGCTTTAGGGCGGGCGCTGCTCAGAATACAATCGGTTTCTCTAAACTGTCGGCGGTTATGGGGTGACACTATAGTAAACCTTAATCCACGATCGCGAGAGGGACGAGACGCGGGGTTTTGGCCAAAACCTGGGATAAAAGTCTAGTGCACTCACGGGTACCGAACGTAGCTATCATCCACAGGCCCGCTGGCATTTAACGCAGCAGGCGGATCGCTGACGGTGGGCGACGGGCGTTCCTCAAGCTCCGGCTTTGGCAAGCCCGGGCGAGAACAACCCGCGGCGCTCAGGAGTTCCACAAGAAGAACCCGCGCGATGAGACCTTGGGGTCGTCGGACCGCGGCAAGGCTGTCCGACACACGGCTCGCGGGTCAAGGCCGTGCCCTACGGCTTGATGGTGGCGCCAACGTGATGCGCCTCGGAGCCGATAGGCCACGCAAGTGAAGGGGAGGCCTGTGTGAAGCACCTCGGGATCGCCAGGCGGCACGCAGTCCACAGGCCCTGGAAACTGCGCCCTGCGGTGAAAACCAGCGTCCCCACGACGCTCAGCACATCAGGGAGCGCGCAACGGCGCCCGGAGCAACACGACCGTCGGCCATGCTTGCGCTCGCCGGCGGCACGGAAAGCACTCGGTGGGCTACGCCCTTTTCGCGCACAACACACACACACACGGCGCACTTTACATATATCCCAATCTTCCACCGGCCAGGGCAGGCGGCGGAAGGGGGCGAGGCGGTTTATTTCGATATTCAATTAGGAACTGTATAAATGCTAGCGTGCCCCAGTACCAACTCTCCATCCATTGTCGATTCTAGAAAAAAATCCACAGCCCTCCGTTTCGATCCATATCGACGCATCAAACGTCAAACCAACTTAAACCTTTTCCAAATCATATGACTCTCGAAAAAATATTAATGCTCATTAATACTTGTAATATTTTAAGTGGTTAATAATAATTACTAATAATTATATTTCTATCGTACGTTTCCTACCTTGTTTCATTCAGAATACCTTCTTTCCGATGCGGTAACTAAACGCATAGTCTACTCTCTGACAGTTCTCCTGTCAAAATTTCAACCTTTTCACACCTTCATATTCACTATTTATGTTTCATAAAAATTCCGAAAATGATTCTAAAATACTAATTAAATTAGGAAGTGACCTATTTGAGCAGTTGGGGTAGACCAGGGGGATCATTTTGATATGCATGAAGCCAGGTTTGGTTCACCAATCTCCGCGCAATCTGGGTGACAAGTTCCGTTCAAGTGGCATACTCTTTAGACTTGTTTCTTCGAAACCAGTTAACCAGGAGGCAGGATATGCCAACCAACCTACAGCTGAGAAGGTACATTATAGTTTTACCTAAGTGTCATACTCTGGTGTATGTTATTTTGTTGGAAATGCGACAGTCATGTTGTACCGGTTATCTTGTATGGAAAAGCATGTATTTATCCTAGGCAAATATGTAGCATCGCTACAATATCCCCTCTCTCGGCAAAGAGGTTAAGCGCCGCTTAACCGAGGCAGCCGGGGTAACCGGAGAAAAAAAAAATCTTTTCCCAAAAAATCATCTGGTCCAGTAGGACGTTAACTATACATGCGGACATATACATGCGCTCCATACCCACTATCGTTTGACACTAAACCTATATTTATTTATTTAGTATGCTACTTAATATTTATCTTTAATTTACCTATATTATGTTCTAGAACTATAACGTAGACGTATACCTCTTAACACTATGCTGTGGTCAGATCATGACTATCACATGTTTCACATTAGAAATCACAGCGTGTGGCCACCACACTGTGGTTTCTGCTACTCAACTAAAAAATATAACCTAGATTTCCTTTGAAATAGTCTTAAGTTGTATAATGTAGTCGCTATAGTTAATAATGAGCTAACTCTTATTTTGAGGCTAATTGATATCTTTTAATGCTAACAAAAATATTAGTTATCTTTGATTAGGCTAATTTATTCTAATTAATTAGTATATTACATGTATTTCTATTCCTAATGTAATGCTACCTATTGATATACTAATGGTTATGTTTTACTATAGCATGCTCTGCTATGCCTATATTCCTACAAATACAAAGCCACTAGTACCCTACTATAATGTGGTTACTAGTTGGTAGTTTTTATTTATTACTTATACTAGCAATAGTGGAAGTTACTTGTAACCCGCACTTAAATCAAACTCCAATATGCAGCCAATGGGCTTGCATTAATTGAAAAAGAAAAAACTTGGTTTTCTTTTCCATGTCCTACTTAGTGTATTATATCCACCATAATTGAGTCACCCTGGGCCCTTAGGGTATGTAGTTACTTATAAAATTTGATTTCCTAGGAAATGCTTGGAACAAATGTTGACCAGTTGGGTCAAAGAAGCATGTATGCTTGAAAAAAAAGAATGGGCTAAATCTTAGTATGCCCTAATAATATAAAATAAATTGTTACGTGTGACATACACCTTGTGGGACTTTAATTATGTCCTTGACATGATATTTTCCAATTTTACCCGTGTCTATCTCCTGAAGATCATATACGACATCCGAATGCTTCTTAATGACTTTGCATTTCAGGAAGCGCGGTGCCAATTTTGCGGAGAAGAAGTGTGCTGCATTTGACTGTACAAAATTACGCCTCCATACGATATCGCCTACGCTTAACCGCAGTTCCTTACGGCGCAGGTTATATCGTACCGCGTTTTGTTTGTACGCTTTGGTCAAAGCATCAGTGACGCGCTGGAAGATATCTGCCATCTCGTTGAGAGCAGTTGCTCTGTCGGACCGGTTGGAAATTTGGAGGTCGTCTAACGAATTTGGAATACCGCCCCTAATGGAATGCAGCATGCCATCCGTCATCATCTCTCGCCCCTTTGCCAACAAGAATGGTGTATGCCCCGTTACAATATTAATAGTGCTATTCAAAGATAGCTGGATTTGCGGTAGGTACTTGGACCAGTTCCTTTGGTCTTGTCCTACTAAAATAGCTAGGCAAGTCTCAATAGTTTGATTAAAGCGTTCTACTGTATTAGATTGAGGTGCGTAATATGCGTTATAAAATATCCTTGGTATTGAGTGTGTGGCACAAAAATCTTTAAATTGTTTACTTTGGAATATTGTTGCGTTGTCGCAGATTAAAACACATGGGATTCCCTCTTTATTTAAAATTTCTGATTCTATAAATGTAGTTACTGTTTTAGTTGTTGCAGTTCTAAGTGGGTGAATCCAACAATATTTTGTAAATACATCAACTATAGATAGTATGTAGACGTGACCAGAATATGATTGTACTAAAGGACCTATTAGGTCGATAGATAGAGTGTGTATAGGTTTATTAACCTTTTTCTGGTTTGTCATGTGCCCATGTGGAGGCTGATTTGAGTGTTTGTATGCTTTACACTTCTCACACGTGGCCACATAATTTTTCACGTCTGCATACATGCCTTTCCAAAAATAGTTTTCTTTAATTTTTGATAAAGTTTTAAATGTGCCAGGATGTACTGTTAGTTTTTCATGATTTTCTTTAATGCATTCTGGTATTAATTCTCTAGGCAAAACTATTTTCCAATTATTTTCGGTCTGTAAATTTGATATTGGTTTTGAATATCTAAATAGTACTTTATTTTTTATTTGATAGTTTTTATGAAATACTGGGTTTGTTTCTACATTTTTAAATAATTTATTATACCAATTATCTTTAGAACTGCAACCTCCTTCGAATATTACTGCCTCAATACGTGACAAAACGTCTGGTACTACGTGCATGGAGCCTTTTTTATGTCTAATTTCAAAGTCAAAACAAGATAACTGCATTGCCCATCGCGCCAAACGACCTGAAGGGTTGTTTAGCGTTTTGAGCCATTTTAGCGACATATGGTCGGTGACCACCACAAAGCGGCTACCTTCTATGTACGGTCTAAAATGATTTATTGAGTCCACTAATGCTAGGAGTTCACGTTCGGTTGTGCTGTAATTTCGTTCGGTTTTCGTAAGCAACCTAGAATAAAAAGCTACAGGGTGTTCTATACCGCTCAATTCCTGAATAAGTACGCTCCCGATGCCGACGCTTGATGCATCTGAATGGATCTGGAATGGTTTGGAAAAATCAGGGCAGGCGAGCACCGGAGCCTGGGTGAGGGCTTCTTTAAGCGCTAGGAATGACCTCTCTGCTTCCACTGTCCAGTCTACGGTGTCTCTACCCTTCTTCTTGCCAATTAAAGCTGTCATCGGGGCTATGATAGTTGAAAAATTTGCCACGAATCGTCGGTAATAAGAACAGAGCCCTATAAATGCGCGTAGTTGCTTAGCGGTTGTTGGGCGCGGGAAATTTTTAATGCTATCTAGCTTTTGTGGATCTGTTAGTAGACCTTGTGAACCGACTATGTATCCAAGGTACCTAAGCTCTGATTTACAAAATTCGCACTTACTAAAATTTATAGTTAGACCTGCCTTGCTTAAAGCTTGAAAAACGTCATTTAAAATAACGATATGCTCTTCAAACGAATTGGTGGCTATGAGAAGGTCGTCACAATATGCAAATATCTTCTCGCCGTATTTATGGTGAAAAAGAGAGTCTACCAAACGTTGTAATTCACAGCCCGCGTTCGAGATGCCGAACGGGACGCGTTTAAATTCAAATAGTCCGCGGTTTGGTACCACAAATGCACATTTTTGACATGACGTGCCGGAGCCGTCGACGTTGTCGGAGTCACATAAAGAAATTTGCCAGTAAGCCGCCGACAAGTCGATTGAGCTTAAATAACGTGTGCCACGTAAATTATCTAAAATTGAATTAATGTATGGTACAGGATATGAGTCCTTGACTGTGACGTCGTTAAGTTTTCTGGCGTCTAAACAAAATCTCCAGGAACCGTCTTTTTTTGGGGTCATAACAACGGGGTTAGACCATGGTGATTTAGATGGTGCTATCACGCCCAGCTGAAGCATCCGGTCTACTTCGTCATTTAAAGCCTTCAGTTTAACCGGTGAAAGCGGATAATATCGTTGTTTTATTGGTGGCCCCGTTGTTGTGATCTTGTGCTCTACTAGAGATGTTTTACCCAGACCTCGCTCCTCTGTACTGATTGACTTAAATTCATTTATTACTTTGTCCAGTTGAATTGATTCAAGAGGGGAGAGATCATGTTTTGGCACTATGGCACATAATGTTTTTAGTGACTCCGGCCTAAGTGATGTTTTCCTTTTTAGAAGGTGAATATCTTTTAATTTAAAAATATCTATTAATTCTAGTGTTAATATAGAATCCATGCCAAAAATGAAGTCATCAGATACTTCTGGGATTACCATAAACATGATATTATAAAGCATCCCTCTGAAATTGATTGGTAATAGGATTTTACCTATGACCTCAACGACAGAACGGTTTGCACAAGTCGCAGTTGTAGTGTAATTTATTAAATTAAATCCTAAATTTAAGAAATGTTTATGGTAATTGTTCCCTATTATACTTAAATTTGCTCCTGAGTCCATTAGACCTGTATATATTCGTTCTCGTACCTCAAAATCAATGTAAATTCGGTTATCTCCTTCAACCGCCTTTACACCAGGAGTCACCGCACCTAAATATAGTGTGTTTGATATTGTTTTGATGGCTCCTGGTCTATCTAGTTTTTTTGGACATTGTCTGCTTCCGGCGCTGGTCTGCCCTTGGCAAGATTACATTTGTGGCAAGTGCTTGTAAGCACATTTTTCTGACCGCACTGAAAGCAAACAATGCCTGGAATAGTGCGGCATTGTTGGTATGAATGTCCCTGTTCGGGCGCCATTGTCGTGAATAAAAATACTATCGTCGTATATAAAAAATGATATTGTTGTGTATAAGAAATAATAAGGTTTTTAAGATGTCTAAATGATTAATGGAAGTGATGCCTCGGATAAGATCCGCAGTAAAACATTGGACTATTGGAGTACAAGGGTCCTCTTGTTACTCTAACCTGGTTAATGGGAACTTGATAGGATATTGAAAAGATAAAACCAAATATATGACATGCAATTTAATACAATTCGCTAACTACTACAATGCACTCCGCTTTAGGGCGGGCGCTGCTCAGAATACAATCGGTTTCTCTAAACTGTCGGCGGTTATGGGGTGACACTATAGTAAACCTTAATCCACGATCGCGAGAGGGACGAGACGCGGGGTTTTGGCCAAAACCTGGGATAAAAGTCTAGTGCACTCACGGGTACCGAACGTAGCTATCATCCACAGGCCCGCTGGCATTTAACGCAGCAGGCGGATCGCTGACGGTGGGCGACGGGCGTTCCTCAAGCTCCGGCTTTGGCAAGCCCGGGCGAGAACAACCCGCGGCGCTCAGGAGTTCCACAAGAAGAACCCGCGCGATGAGACCTTGGGGTCGTCGGACCGCGGCAAGGCTGTCCGACACACGGCTCGCGGGTCAAGGCCGTGCCCTACGGCTTGATGGTGGCGCCAACGTGATGCGCCTCGGAGCCGATAGGCCACGCAAGTGAAGGGGAGGCCTGTGTGAAGCACCTCGGGATCGCCAGGCGGCACGCAGTCCACAGGCCCTGGAAACTGCGCCCTGCGGTGAAAACCAGCGTCCCCACGACGCTCAGCACATCAGGGAGCGCGCAACGGCGCCCGGAGCAACACGACCGTCGGCCATGCTTGCGCTCGCCGGCGGCACGGAAAGCACTCGGTGGGCTACGCCCTTTTCGCGCACAACACACACACACACGGCGCACTTTACATATATCCCAATCTTCCACCGGCCAGGGCAGGCGGCGGAAGGGGGCGAGGCGGTTTATTTCGATATTCAATTAGGAACTGTATAAATGCTAGCGTGCCCCAGTACCAACTCTCCATCCATTGTCGATTCTAGAAAAAAATCCACAGCCCTCCGTTTCGATCCATATCGACGCATCAAACGTCAAACCAACTTAAACCTTTTCCAAATCATATGACTCTCGAAAAAATATTAATGCTCATTAATACTTGTAATATTTTAAGTGGTTAATAATAATTACTAATAATTATATTTCTATCGTACGTTTCCTACCTTGTTTCATTCAGAATACCTTCTTTCCGATGCGGTAACTAAACGCATAGTCTACTCTCTGACAGTTCTCCTGTCAAAATTTCAACCTTTTCACACCTTCATATTCACTATTTATGTTTCATAAAAATTCCGAAAATGATTCTAAAATACTAATTAAATTAGGAAGTGACCTATTTGAGCAGTTGGGGTAGACCAGGGGGATCATTTTGATATGCATGAAGCCAGGTTTGGTTCACCAATCTCCGCGCAATCTGGGTGACAAGTTCCGTTCAAGTGGCATACTCTTTAGACTTGTTTCTTCGAAACCAGTTAACCAGGAGGCAGGATATGCCAACCAACCTACAGCTGAGAAGGTACATTATAGTTTTACCTAAGTGTCATACTCTGGTGTATGTTATTTTGTTGGAAATGCGACAGTCATGTTGTACCGGTTATCTTGTATGGAAAAGCATGTATTTATCCTAGGCAAATATGTAGCATCGCTACACAGTTCGCCATGTTATGGTAATAGATATGGAACAACTGACCTGGTCATGAGGCCAGCATGGAGTAGGATCCTCACAGCATCAGCGGAGATGCCCTCGGTCTGCGCGGAGCCCACCATGTAGTGTAGCACGCACTCCCACCGCTCCAGCGCGTACGCGTCCAGGAACGCCACGTCGCGAGCCTTGCCGTCTGGCTCGAGGGACATTGACATGCTCCATGGCCGCCCACTAGTCATGTAAACGAAACTAATTAAGAACTGCTTCAATATAAATACAGTTCGGATATGCCATTCATAGTTTTCAGGAAATATCTGCCAAAATGGACATGTACTGGTCCAATAATCAGCACTTCTAATTACAAAGTGTTTTGGTCTGAACATTCCTTGGCAGGTATTTTGAAGAACTTAGGATAACAATATAGAACTTATGAAGTTGACCAACATGTAATGCTCCAGGTGATCGGTGAAATTTTTAGTGTGAAGTCTCTTTGTGATGACTAATGACAAAACAATGTGTTAATATAAAAAAAGAGTAATTAATCAATGGTAAGGGGTCATCCATTAATTACATCACACGTTTAGGGGGAGGGAGGGGGTCAAGAAAATGTGACATATTGTGACGTGGGGGAGGGGGGAGACACAAACTTTGTGACGTCACTTTAACTTCATCAGGAACCGAAAATTTATTTAAATTATTTTATTCGCTGTACATTTAAATAACAAGTTTTTAAAACGATAATCGTTTTTATTCGTTTAATTTTCTTTCCTAAGCAGTTTTGGGTTATAAAATTACTAATATTTATATCGTCAAAAATATTTAGATAAAATATTAATAATACTTAGGTACTTACTTAATTCGATTTGGCGATTTCGTAGAAAAAATGTGACGTCACACTAGGGGGGGAGGGGTTTGCCAAATGTGACAAGGAGGGGGGGAGGGGTCAAATTACCTAGAAATTCGTGTGACGTAATTAATGGATGACCCCTAATGGTATTATTGATGAAATAATGTTAAGCTGGTATGTGCCAAAACATTTGTCTTGTCTTACCCGCCTAGCAGCGCAACTTTAAGGTTCTTCTTAAAGGACTGTGCCAGCATCCAGCCAGGTAAGCCTCCAGGGATGGGTGCGTCCTGCCACACCGACAGCTCTGACAGGGCTTCAGCTGCCTTTATCTGCTCTCTGTAAGAATATTTTGATACTATACTCTGTATCTTTAGGTATTTAAATAAAAGTAAACAAAATCTACCATCAAATGGCTCCTTAAGTCAGATGAGGGTAGATGAAAACATTACATGATCAAATAATGAAGGTTAAAGTCAGGTCGTTCAGTGACAGATCCAGGCGGTTTTGTATTTGGTTGGTTAACTAATAAATGTTATAACTACCCGAAAATTTACAAATTATTTGTTTACTTTTACTTAAATACCTAAAGATAAACCAACTACACCTAAAGGTACAGACTCTATTTTGTACAGGTCTTGCAAAATGCACCAGCATGACATTGACAACTGATGAATTTCTTAAAAGTACTTTGTCTAGACAACTTAGGTACTTGTAATTAGTACCCATTGAAAGCACATTCTATACATCTTTAGTATCTTTACGAAATAAGAAATGGTTAAAAATTACTTGGCATGCGCTTGTGAGACCCAGGACGCCACGACAGCCTGCGGCACGGGCTGCTCCACAAACAGCAACCTGATCACGAAGTGCCGCGCCAGCTCCGGCAGCTCTCTGCAACACAACAACTCTACTGACTGAGGTATCATAAGATTCATAAGAAAGTACTCAACAAAGCTTTCCTAACTTAGCTTTGCTTTAGAATGTCTTTTCTTTTACTTAAGGGTACTTACAATCTTGTCAGAGTACGTGTTCAAACGTCGCAGTAAACTATAATTTTGTATTTGTTGCCAAAAAATAAACATCGAAACGTATATAACCTAAAAGTAACAGTATCATAACTGAGCAGTATGTATTTACAAATTACCTGTACACGGCTAGGCATATTGTAGGATAGTTGTATAAAGTTTCTAGAAACTGCGCTGACCGGCTTTTTAGATACTCATGAAGATCTTTACACTGCAATGTCGGTGCAGGGTTCAGGTTCAAAGAACTCTTTGATTTAGAAGACTCTGACATTGTGGAACTGTTGACGATTAATGAAACACATATATTTATTTCTAAAAAGGGTATCACTGAAGAAGATGTGAAGATACAGCAGAATTAATTATTTAAAAATAACTAAAATTAACACTATTGTCAGTAGCTAACTACAAACTTTGTTTGACGTGTGCGTTCTGGTATAGTCAGCTCGGTATGATTTTAGACTGGGATACTGCTTATTTTTGGTTTGAAAGTTTCAAATTTAACTTTATATGTAGTTGTAACCAAATTTACATACTGTGTTTTTTAAATGTATTATCATGAAATCAAAAATTAAATTAATTTAATATCTTTGTTTTCGGAAAATGACAAATGCTTATAAATGCTATCATACCAAAATAATGTTTTTGAACGGTTCGAATATGACATTTTGACATACGTGAACATTTGACATTTCTTTTTTTAAAAGCTTGTTTCACGCTTTCTTAAAAACGCGGCTTTTGTTTACTTGACATCTCGATAATAAATTGTCTATGGTCCAAGAGGTTTTATGGCTCCTCTACACGATGGGCCAGCGCCGGCCACTCCAAGGGACGCAGCCATGCGGTAGAATGAGATAGCAATATAACTTGCTCCCTCTCCCTCTAACGCATAAATGCGTGCGCGTGTAGAGGAGCCATTATACTTGGTCAAGCAAATCTTGTCAGTAGAAAAAGCAGCGAAATTCAAAGTTTGTATGGGACGATAACCCTTCACGCCTACATTTTTTAAATTTTTTGCCTTTTTCTACTGAGAAGATTTGCTTGACCATCTATATTTCAACTCACGGGCCTACAACTTTCTGCAAGAGTGAAAGATCTACCTGCCATGCAGAGTGAGTGAGCAGCTTCTTCCTTTATGCAGTACATAATATACGTACTACGTACAGCAAGCTGTAAGAGTGCAAGCAAGCAAAAGAGCAAGCTCTATCCTAGCCTAGACCTACACTGCATGCAAATGGTGCGATGTGTGGATAGTGGTGTCAAAAAAAACGATGGGACTCGATTCCCACCGGCTTGCCCAATTTAATTTGAGACACTTGATCAGAGCTTCAGGAGGTTTATTTATAGGTAAGTCATGTATGTATTAATTAAACCGACCAAATAATCCATATTTTGGGGAGATAATTAGATATCAATGGATATAAAACTCACCATCATCATTTTAGCCTTTTATTGCCCACAGTTGCTAAACTAGTTTATCTTCCAGTATGTGGTGCCTCCTTTAATCGGTTCTGGGGGCATATTCGGGAAAATTATAATATGATAATCGTGCATCGGCAAACGCCAAACAAAAAGAAAAAACCGGCCAAGTGCGAGTCGGACTCGCGCACGAATGGTTCCGTACCATTACGCAAAAAACGGCATAAAAATCACGTTTATTGTATGGGAACCACACTCAAATATTTATTTTATTTTGCTTTTAGTATTTGTTGTTATAGTGGCAACAGAAATACATCATCTGTGAAAATTTAAATTCAACTGTCTAGCTTACACGGTTCATGAGTTACAGTCTGGTAACAGACAGACGGACGGACAGACGGACAGCGGAGTCTTAGTAATGGCGTCCCGTTTCTACCCTTTGGGCACGGAACCCTAAAAATGTTTATTAGTTTAAGGGTACGGGACAGATTCTACGAAAGGTCACTGACTATTTCCATAAAAAATTATAATTAACAAAAAACACGACGTCAGAACTCACCCCTTAAGGGGGTGAAAAGGGGGGTGTAAATTTGTATGGGCAATCAATAACCGCTGAACCGATTTAGTTGAAATTTGGTATGGAGATATGTAGTTTGAATCCCGGGGAAGGACATAGGGTAGTTTTTATCCCAAAAATCTCCCTCTAAGGGTAATAAGGGAGGTGGATGTTTGTATGGGGAATCGTTAAAAAGCAGATTGAGTAAAAATAAACTACCCAAATTACTAACTCCACGCAGACGAAGTCGCGGGCAAAAGCTAGTGAACCTATAAACTCTATACAAGGTATAAAAAATATAGCAATCTGACTTAGGTAAGTACTTACCTTAGTTTCTAGATTTGTTCTGCAGAACCCTTCGCACGTGGATCAAATTCAATATTTTTTAATGCAACGCATGAAATTAATATTGATAAATATAAATGCCCACTTACAGAAGTTTAACATGCCATTATGAATTACAAAGTAGATAGGTACTTAGAGTTGCTTACAGATACAGATTGTGTGTATTAATTAAAATTTCTCAAGTTTCACAGTAGCTGTACCGTAATAGATAATCTAATTAAAGGTTCAACCTTCTGAGTTGATTTCGTAATGTGGCGCAAGTGTTTCAAGAGCCCAGTGCAACCCGAATACACACTTTACCCACCTACCCATTGGTCAAGTATCAGCTACTTAGGTAACTGTTTCATAATTCATGAAGATATAATCGGAGTAATTCATATATCACAACCAATAGGGCGTTTTGAAAGCTGTAAAGTTGCTTATTACTCGAGATACAGAACGAAGCTAGGCTGAATGTCTGAGATAAAGAAGCTAAATACTTGTTCATAATCCCATACGAAAGAAAAAAAAAGGTTCACCCACACAAACGACCATATGACGCATACTTGTGTATTTCCCCGTGTCCGCACGCGGCGCGCACACACGCGCGCGCGAGTTCACCGCCATTCATTCTCGTCGGCAGATGGCGGATGCAGTAGACGCCCTCCGCTCCGACCGTCAGTCGCGCATAGACAACCGGCCGAGCACAGTGTTTTCGCTCAGCACCATTTTGTGTGTATCGTTTCGAACGGGACATTGTGTGTATGTGCTCCGTGAATAATCGAATAGCACGAACTATCAAAGTGTCGAGTCGAATACAGTGTTTCTCTCGCGATATGCCCCCGCGGGGTTCGATGAGATATCTCGGGCGCCCGTAGAAACCGCGCCTCCGTCATGAGCGAGTGATCGTCGAGCGAGCGACGTAAAAAAAGTTAACACAGGAAACATGTCTCGGCGGACCGCCGACGCGGATGCGAGCGAAGGGTTCGAAATTCGAAAGCGGTCATGTCATCGCCTCTCGGATTTCGTATAAGTCACCGTCCAATGTCAAAATCGTGCACGTACCGCGAGCGCCGATACGGGAGCCGCGTACCCTCCGGAGCGTGCGGAAAATGCAATCGTTGATAGTTTGGTGGGCGGTGGTGTCGGCGGCCTGGGCGCTGGCGGGCGCGTGCTCGAGCTCCATCTCCAAGCGGCCGGCGCGGCCCGCGCGGCCCGTCGCCGCCGCGCCGGCCCGCCCGCCGCCGCAGCCGCGGCTCAACGTCACCTTCCCCACCTTCAAGTGCGAGCCCGACTACTCCGAGTACTACTGCCTCAACGGCGGCGTGTGCTTCACCGTGGTCATCTCGGACAGCCCCATCTACAACTGCGAGTGCCGCAGCGGGTTCGTGGGGCAGCGCTGCGAGTTCAAGGACCTGGACGACTCGTACGTGCTGACGAGCCGGCAGCTGATGATGGAGACGGCGTCCATCGCGGGCGGCGCCACGGTGGCGGTGTTCCTCGCCATTCTAGTCTGCTTCGGCGCTTGGGTGCGGCTGCGGAGGCGCGCGCCCGCGCCCAAGGCGCCCGAGAGCGGGCTGCCGGCGCGCGTGCAGCTCGTGGCGCTGGCGCCGCCCGGCCGGCCCGCCGCCGTGGCCGTGCACCCGCCGCGGCCGCCCGACCAGCGCTGATGGACGCTACTCTAGTGCAAGTGTTAACTTATGTGGATCGAACGAGAATATAAGAAAATTTATGTGATAATTATTTTACGAAGCTTATAATTTATTCGGAAGGAATCTCTTTTGTATATACCGGATCCGTCGATGGTCGCGTCGATAAATTCAGTGTTCCGAGTGTTGTGGATGGTACCTGTGTCGTCTGGTGCGGGGAGCCGGCGGGCCCGGAGCCCGCCACGCTCCCCGGCCTCCTGGATGTTGCGGATCCCTGTTCATTGTATTTATTAGTCCTCCGTTGTATCTGAATAGATTGTGATGAAGTGGAAGGTGTGAGGCGGGGAAGGCCCCGGACGCACATTCCATCTCGAGGATAGTGTATGTTACTGGTGTCAGTATTATTTTGTAATGAGTGTTAAGCCGGCAGCTTTACTTTATTTTATAATTTATACCTGTTATCCCTCTGGGATAGTGCTGTATTATATTCGTTTAAAGGCTGAGATGTGGCCCGAAAGGTAGGCTTCTTGTAAATATAGCCCGCATAGGTATTTATTAGATATTTATGATCGTTTATTTATTGACTGCTTTATTTAGTTATCTCCGAGATGAGCCACTGTAAGCCTAACTCGACATAACGGTTGCATTTTCATTTCACCTGCTACGCATGGCCTCGCAAATCACTTATTCCCAATTGTAATCTCATTATGAATCTCCTGTCTTGGTATTTTGTGAAAAATAAAATAACATTGGATGGTGTATAAAATTGTCGGTCTGCAGTCTAACCAGCCATATTGTTAAGTTTCTGTATATTGTAGTTGTAGCTGCTGTCAAAAAACAACAAAATAGCTGTTGTAGAGAGGACATGACTGGATGAAGGCACATGTTGAACAAGTTAACAGTTGTTCTTCTATATTTAACTTTTATGGGTATTTTAAGTAAAAAAAATTGGAAAGCAAGAAATGCAACATTATACCTTCATTCGCTTGTATCTTCTAAACTAAATATGAATCCAATGTAAGATGGAGTGGAAGTGTAGGACAGCCGCAGCAGGCAAGGCACGGCATGTAAGGAAGGTTGTCTGTTTATTTTGAACTCTTGTTTAACCCCAGCTGTGCGAGAGGCTGTTTAGACTGCATGGGACTCAAAAAAATAGCAAATTAGTTAACGGGCTGTGCGGCGCGGGCGGAGCGCCCGAGCCCGGGGCCCGCGGGGCCAGGAGCCCCCGGGGCCCGCGGCGGAGCCCCCAGGGGCCCCGGCGACCCGCCCGCGTCCCACGCGGCATTCATCATGAGATTGTTTATATATTATGAACATTCCAAAGTATTTGTAAAATATTACGTACATCGCTAATAATTTCGAAGTATCTGTTAAGACGCTACATTGTTAATTATACAGTTTTCTATTGATCATTTGTTAAAAGAAAATTATACGAAACTAAATCCTTACGGCTGGCTTTTATTAATCTCTACTACCCTAGGTAGACTCTGTACATACCTAAATAGGCTAATGACTACTAAGTACTTATAGTAATTGTATTAAGGAAGCTATTGAAAATTATTTAAATAGGAACTGCATTTTAAATTTTCACTATTTTCAGTAGGTGTAGGTAACACATTGTGCTTACTCAGACAGATCCCATTTTAATATTACATATATGAAATTATGACGTATAAAATACCTAACACTTGCACTGCGTGTGCTGTGTGCTATCAAAATCGTAGAAGGCTTCTTGGGCTAAGTAACTAATTTGAACCGCGTCAGTTAAAAGGTCGCCCTATTCATGTACTCGTACAGTCACCTAAACTATTAGCTTAGCACACATACATTCATATATACCTACATATTTGTATGCAGGTGCAAGCTTGTAGTTTTGCTGACTGTACATACTCGGTGATTGAAACTGCTTCAATTACTGCGGCAAAGTGCCGAAAGAAACGCTTCTAACAAAAATAAGCTAATTATTATATTCTTGACCCACATATGGATAAAGAATATACAGTAGGTCGTTTGCTACAGTTTTTACTAAAACAGTCACGACATGCTCGAGGTGTTGTGTTGTGTATCGATTCGATAGTACATAGGTAGGGTACATAATGTACCTTATCAACCTAATGAAAATGGGTCGCTTTGGGACGGCATTTCCCATGTAAAGTGACTCCTGAAGTTTCCGTTGTGTATTAGTGGGTAAAGAAAGAACATGAGAATGAAATTTACGTATAAATTCTAATTATCTAGTTTATGTTCGTTTTTCAGATTTAAAACATAAAAATTGGTTCTTTTGTCACTGAAATTCGTCGTCTAATAGGATACTATTTTTAGGGTTCCGTACCCAAGGGTAAAACGGGACCCTATTACTAAGACTTCGCTGTCCGTCCGTCCGTCCGTCCGTCTGTCACCAGGCTGTATCTCACGAACCGTAATAGCTAGACAGTTGAAATTTTCACAGATGATGTATTTCGGTTGCCGCTATAACAACAAATACTAAAAATAGAATAAAATAAAGATTTGAATGGGGCTCCCATACAACAAACGTGATTTTTGACCAAAGTTAAGCAACGTCGGGAGTGGTCAGTACTTGGATGGGTGACCGTTTTTTTTTTCTTTTTTTTGTTTTTTTTTTTGCATTATGGCACGGAACCCTTCGTGCGCGAGTCCGACTCGCACTTGCCCGGTTTTTTGACTTACGTCGTCTAAAATCGACCCGACATACTTATTGTTGGTCTAAAATTGTAAGCATACGCTTCTGCATGCCCCCTGTGTGTTGGTGAACCAACTTACAGTCCGGTGCAGAGATAGGTAGGTTGATTCCCACCCCCACTTACCTCTATTTAATTTCGCAGACCACTGCGAACATCTTTCTCAAGCAAATAAAAAAAAACCGGGCAATTGCGAGTCGGACTCGCGCACGAAGGGTTCCGTACCATAAAGCAAAAAAAAAAAAACGGAAAATAAATGCAAAAAGAAAACGGTCACCCATCCAAGTACTGACCACGCCCGACGTTGCTTAACTTTGGTCAAAAATCGCGTTTGTTGTATGGGAGCCCCATTTAAATCTTTATTTTATTCTGTTTTTAGTATTTGTTGTTATAGCGGCAACAGAAATACATCATCTGTGAAAATTTCAACTGTCTAGCTATCACGGTTCGTGAGATACAGCCTGGTGACAGACAGACGGACAGACGGACGGACAGCGAAGTCTTATTTATATAGTAATAGGGTCCCGTTTTACCCTTTGGGTACGGAACCCTAAAAAACAAGCTCTCCAGATAGTCACCCGTACCTAATACCTATGCTATGTTCCCAGGAGTTCGGTATATTCCCATTTGTCCCCACCGCACGTGACCAATCTTTTAAAAAACATGTCGGTACAGGGCACTCGTTAAAGTATGCAACTATATATATACTTAATGTGTAGTAGTGCAGTCATTCGGCACCCTTTTGAAGGGGTGCGAGAGGCCTCTTCCGCCTTCCGGCTGCGGAGGCTGTCTCCGGTCGCGCCCCACCTTGTGGGGCGGTCAATCGCTCGTCATTTTGGGGACGGCTGTGTGTCCATTGACTTACATGTGGTACATTACATACGTAATAGTAGTAACCCAATAACCGGCAAGCAGGCAGCGTTGTCTGCCGAGCCGAGTGCCGCCCACGCGGCGACTCATAATATTTTTCTCCTAATTGTGCAACACTCGTGGTCATTACACTGCGGTCAATAGGTAGCGTAGGTATCCACTGGTGCTGCGAAATTGTTCATGCCGTGACAGGCAACAGGTATCTGTATGTATTCCCATTTGTCCCCGCCGGGCACCGATGGAATGTGCATTCATATGAATCACACATCACACCCATCTGTCCCTGCCTGTTGTATAGCGGCGGGCACCAGGGGCGGGGACAAATGGGAATACATCAGTATCTGCGCAGTCGAGGTGTTGAAAATTAACTGTACAAGCACCTGAAATAATACGTTACACAGCGTACCTAACGCTTAAAAACATATAATACTTAGATTTTCTTTACCGACTCTACGTTGCCATGGTCTACGACTCTACTCGTCAATTAGGTACTTTTATATTTATTCTTCCTTTTCCTCGTTTTCTCGTGACTGAAAGGTTGCAACCAACATGAGCTCGCTCGCAACATGAGTTTCGCATGAGTCGAAAAAAGTTTTAGAAGAATTCGTATTATTTTGCTTCCTAAGTTCTTCTACAGAAATATTTCACATTTTCCAATTTAACAGGTTTAAACTCAAACAAGACCGAAGTGATCCCAAGTGTTCCGTGAACAAAGTTTTGTACGCAACACTAAAAATTATGCCGGCTATTAAAATTTCTGGAATGTTGACCCAGTTATATTTAAAATTATTTATATTAAAACATTTAGACAGAAAGTCAGTGTTAAAGACAAAGTTCCAATCACAGGCAGATTATAATCAGTGAGCGTTAGATGCTGCGCCTGCGCTGCGCGTCCATTGAGCAGTGGTGTAATTTTTATGAATAGCCCCGGACCGGTTGCCGCGGGTTCATTGAGTCTGTTGACGTTCCCGAAAACCTGTGTGCTGGGGTTGCCAGGGAATGCAAGTCAATCGGGAAGGCCGGCAAAAAGAAAATAGAAAAACATGCTTTTCTTTTGTTCGATTTATAAAGGAAACAAATTCTAATGGTATTGAGTCACTCTAAATGTTGCATAAATGTGAGTTAAAGCAGGAATATAAATAAGGTTTATTCATACATATTTGAGCATTTTGCGCTAATTCCCAATTATCGAGGAAATTTTGGCACTTATAAGCCTAACGCCCAAAAAGTGCCAGTTGTAGCTATTTCTATTTTCTGAATGAAAATGTAACTAAATGAAAATGAATGAATGAATTCTTTTGTGAATGTAATGTAAATGTTTGTGTATGTTTTCTGAATGAATATATTACGAAATAGAAAAAATATTTGGGAAGCTAGTTTATAACACAGAGAATATAATCATTACGTTTTAGTTTATAAGGCCAACTTTGAGTCGTGTAATTTTATGAATAGACGGGAGTGGAGTAGGCACGCCGGTTGCCGCGGGTTCATTGAGTCTTGTTGACGTTCCTGAATACCTGTGTGCCGGGTTTGCAAGGCGGCGGCGGGTCGGCTGATGCTAGGGAATGACGGTAAACGCGCAAGATGGCGGTGGTATCGTTCCAGCTTCCGTATGTTCAAGTAAGTACTCGGTTTAACATAAAAAAATAAATGAAAAATGACAATACATATATATCTGAAAAAAAAACAATATTTTATACTGTCGGTGCAGTTCCCTCCAGTCTTTTCTTCCCTTGTCTAATCCCCAAGGAGTCTACCGGCCAAAAAGTAACAGCTGCCAGCTATTTACTTTAGGTTCATATTTGCCTTACATTAGGTAAGTACTTACTAGACTCTTTGAGCCGGATCATCTTAAGCCCCCTCCACACTCGTGCGCGAATCGCGGCGCGAAGCCGCGAACGCAAGTGTGGCGTCGATGTTCGCAAACAGCGAAATCGACTCCACACTCGCGTTCGCGGCTTCGCCCGCGATTCACGCGCATAGTCTGGAGCGGGCTTTAGAGCTGGATCTAGTATCTTGCGTACGATAATGTTGCTTGTATTCGAGTTTAAATTATCTTACATGTAGGATAGTTATCGTTCGCCTGGCAACACTGAGCCGTGTTGAGAATAGGACCGGTGCACCGAAATAGATCGCTTCCAAGTATATTCATCGGTGATGTTTGGGTTTAGTTTTAAGGATTCGGGAGATCGGAAGGATTTTTTAAAGGAGAGTCGAAAAAATATATAGGGATTTTTAATGGAGAAATCTTTTGATTTTAATTGTAAAGTAACTTTGGCATGCGGGGACCTTTTAGTACTTACTTATTTTGTGTGGGTTTATTGTGTTAACTCTATGAGGTTTAGACAAAGTAGTTTCGTATCTAATCTACACAGTTAATAGAATTAGGTTTAAGTACCTTACTAACTAAATAATTTAAGCGGGGGTGGCCGACTGGATCTGACGTCCGACTTGTACCAATGAGTTTTTCAGAACTCATGTACGGACGGAATATCATTTGATATTTACCACTAACTTTACGGTAAAGGATAACATCGTAAGGAAACCTGCATACATCCGCTAAGAAATTGAAAAAGGTGTATGTGCAGTGGGACAGCGTGGGGACTAGGTATACCTAGCCCAAACCCTCTCTCTCATGCTTGAGAGGAGGCCTGTGAACAGCAGTGTCTTGGGTGCTACTGGGGTAAATATTGGTGATTTTGAATGAATGGGTAGCTGGCTTTCGCTATAGGTACAGGCGACCAGCTAAACTATCCTAGGTGCACTGCTTTTCCCACGGGACGGTGGGCAGGCTAAAAACGGCCAGTGTCCAGCCCGCGAGCGAGCCCGTGATTACGGCCTAGGCCGGCAATTAGCGCGGCTTGCAGTCCGATCAGCGACACGCTTCACTGGCTAGGGGCGGTACCTAATAGAAACAAACAACATTGTTGTTTAGGTACTTCCATGTTGGCCAACTCCATGCCGTATACTACATACCTACTTATGGAATTTTAACTAAGTCAATAGTGCATTGAGAGAAAATTTTATTTGGGTTGACTCGGTGCCGTCTAGAACCACAGCTGACTAACGAGAGGAGTAAGCGGCCATCAAGTATTTAGGTAGGTACAGGTACTTCTAATACCTAGCGTTATCCCGGCACTTGCCAGGGTCCGCTTTCCAACTTGCTTTTCTCCACATTGCGCGATCCTGGGCATCCTCTGGTGTGAGCCCGTTTACGCTCATCTGCTTTCACAAGCCATTTTCTGCCGTGGGTTCGGGGGCCTTCAATTAGGTAGGTACTTGTACTTATACATATGTAGGTAGGTATATTAAGTAAGCATTTTCTTACTTTATTTACACGTACGTTTTTTGAGCTAGATAATAATTTCGCTGGCGACACTTTAATGCCCTGACATACAACTGTGGCACAGTACGAATAGGTTTTTGATTCATTTCCTTATTCATGATTCGCTTGAATTGTTGTTTTTCGATTTCTCAGAGCTTCAGAGCGGAAACGAGGACACAGACAGACAGGTGATGCATAATGCCTACTATACATACCTATATGTACTTACTACTTACCTATATAACAATTTCTGAATAACGTAATTTTTTACCGCGAATTCAAATCTTCAAATACAGTAGGGCCGGTGTAAGATGTGAAGTTTATATAGGTAAAGGGCAACTCGCTTGTGGCACCGCACGAGTCGCGGTTAGGCTGCGGTGAAGATATCTAAAGGTAAGTTAGAACAAAATTTTGACAGTTCCGAACAACTGACAGGCCGATACCGTCCGGGGCGGACTGTGAATCAGTGGGCCCCTTAACAAATTAACAATGCATGCACTGCACCGCCATCTGGATAACAGGGTCAAATAGTATACCATCAGCATCAAATAGTATACCGAAATAATAAAAAATAAATACTAGTACCGAATACCCGTGTACCCCGTACCCCCTGTACTTATGTAGGTTATATATAACCGTGTATAATTTTTTTTCGTTTTTTTCTTGTGTTTTTTTCCCTGTTTAGTTCTACATCTAAGCCTGAAGGCATAATTAAGTAAATTTACCGTTGCTTTACTACCGGTAGACTCGATAAATAGTGTTAATGTTAAGTATCTCAGTCTAAAGTGAAACATGCATGACGTTTGTAAACAAACATTACACGTTATTGACCCACATTTTTTTGTCCGATCGGCTCGAAATTTAGCACGCATGTGCAATTTCGACTACTACACTACACTCAGTGACGTATGCGCTAACATTAGATTGAACTTAAGTACTTTATACCTACTTCTAACAAAACAACTAAATATTTGCCCTATTTAAAAGTTAACACCTGCAGTTAAACTAAAATTGTCTTATCCCGAAGGTCGGAAAGAGAAGACCGACATAATCAGTTTTAGGAATTCCAAAGAGTCACAAAGGTTAATTGGACTGGTTTAAATATATTACAATGAGTACTCAAAGTGTTAATTGTTTAGGTATCTTGATGAGTGGCCACCCTTGGTTTAGGATAAGTAACTAAATACAGGTAAAATTTCACAGAAAATGGAATACGGATAATGAAGGTATTTTTGTATTAAAATTTTGGACATGTCATCAATGTACAACTTTTAGGTGTTAACTTTTTTTAACAACTCATGAAAAAAAATCTGCTGTTCCATAATATAAAACATTCACATATGTTTTATTTAAGACAGCAGATTTTTTGCGTTTTCGGGGTTGGCCCCATACTACTTACATACAAGGTACAAGTTACGCGAATATACGCGATATACTTAATCCGATTCAATAGCTTTATTTCATGAGTACCTAACTATCGCGGTAACCGAATACAATATTAGGTACAAGTTGTTCAGTATGACCTAATACATATTCACTCCTCAAAGAATGGTCAGACATAACAAAATCACTCTGTATACATATTAATAGAACAATTAGCGAACTGAAAAGGCAATGATTAGTTGATTACATTCGACACCGAAGTCACGCCAACCGTTGACCGGTCATATAATTGAATTAGATCGGTTCAAGTGATCCAATCACTTCATCAGGCAAGCTGCCAGCGCCGGCGCCGAGCGAAATACACTGTTTGTTGATTCATTTGGATGCTGATTCTGAACTACCTACATCTGATTCTGATTTATGATTTGATATTCGCATGTATAACGGGGAGTGCACCGAGGATTGTTTAGATCAGCGGTCGGCAACCTTTTAGCAGCCAAGGGCCACATAGTAGTTAACTATTTTGACGCGGGCCGCACTTTGTTAATATTTATGACTTTATCAGACATTGTCGTTTGTTAATATTACATATAAAATAGCCAGGGAGGCTCGCGGGTTGCGGACCGCTGGTTTAGATTAATCCCCGCCGCATCTTTCAGCCATCGTTTTAGGCGACAACATTTCAATCTTCACCACTTAGATGGGTGGTTGGCCGTCCACAACTGAGCGTTTCTCCAGAACTGTGGAATAAGCTGTCGCTTGCGGTGTTTCCGGACCTTCAAACCTTCAATATAAAAGCGTACGAGCTGCCATCTTAACCACTGGCAACGCATTTTCAACCGCTGTTGTTGTACGTATCCATGGGCAACAGTAATTGCTTATCATCAGGCGATTCGTCTGCTCGTTTGCCTCCTATATTATAAAAAAAATTACGCGCAGCAATAAGTGCGAGCGAAGTGCCTTGTGAGACGATTCCTGACCGGTCGTGTCAAAATAAAATGGACACCCTATCAAATTGCTGAAACCGAATCGGCCTGTTTGATATCTTAATTGCTCAGTTATTGACGGCATATTTGGTAAACATTGTAACTTTGTAGGATTTTATTGTGTGCAGAACGAGGACATAAAACTCATAAAACCTTTAATGTTCAGACAATCTGGAAATGCTAATTAAATACAAAGTTGCTTAGGTCGGTATATTTTAACAATCTTGTGAGGTCCTTGTTCTGCATGTATGTTATCTTGAATTATCTCTAAAAATTTCTACGGCTGAGATAGTGCCGTCTTTCATTTTTGGGCCCCAAATTCTCTTATATCGGGAGGCCTCATATAGGTAGACAACTGAATCGTTATGGGAGATAAATTAGGCTAAAAGAAGAGACATCAACACCGACCTAATCCATTTCTTGCTTGACTAAGTTCATCCTAATGATAAGCATCTATTTCTCGTTCTCTGAAACCGAGACGTTGGCAATGATCTCAAGTCAAGGGCTGCCGATGAATGACACACGGCAGACGTTGGCACCTGTACAAGTGGGTCACCGAATCTAGTGACGACGGTGACCAGATGACCGATTTCGGCAAATCTGGTTTATTTTTAGAACTAGTCGGCCATTTTTCCGGTTTTATCAGAACAGACGCATCGGCGCTATGTTGAATATGTTAAAACGTTGCGTCATCTATGTAATATGTGCGGATATCATAGGCCTTCATAATATCAACAGTATCTAATAAAACTAGGTACCTGTCAGAGGTTGCGTGTCAAAAGTAGGTATTCAAGGGAAGCCGGAGCTAAATTGGCTTTCCTAATATGCTTAGTGACTGAATGGAATTCTATGGCCTTTTCCTTATCACTTTATGCTGTAATTTTTTCATATCATATCAGATCAGTGCCTGTTTTTGTATATTTTAGTGGTTACTCGACGTTGATTGGTCATAATTTCATGATAAACCATGACACGAGGCCTAATTCAGCTTAGTCAGGTTGAATCCGACGCTAATTTTAAATTTTCACGCTCCAATGATAATACCTCTCTTCTTGGAATACCTAGTCATGTTATTTGATCATATTGTATCTACCATCGATGATCTACTTTTATCGATGTCTAATAATGTTCCTATACTTAAGTATCAGTTTAACGCTTGGGCTGTCAGGTTATTTCACTATTACGCTACTTATTTCTAAACCTAACAGTGGCGGCGCGTCAAACGTATCCATAGGCAAGCCGGGGCTAATTTGGCTTACATATTTCCTTTACAACTCTGCTCAAACGTCCAAAAACAGGCAAGCCGGTGGGAATCAGCTTTTATGGACGCGCCGCCACTCACAAAAATCAATCACACAAATGCAATTGCAAAGAATAACAACATAGCGAAAGTCTGGATGGACGTGCCTGCGAAACTCTGTGAATGAACACATTAAGACAATCGCGAGGCACCATCGTAACCTGAGCTCCCCCGTACCTCTCACTCACATGATGTGAGGGAAGCGAGGATATGATAGGAAAATTAGAGCTATTTACGCTGGTCTTAAACTTTTAAAACTAGTTTAAGAAGAACTACCGCGCGCTCCTTCAACGCTAGTACTTGAGAGGACATGGCGTGGTATCGGGGGGTACGGTAAGCCGGGTCGAAGCCCACGCAGGGCCTAAATAGCCGGCGGGCAGTCCATTCCGCACAATTAACGTGCCTACGTGCAGCCCACTTGTCATTACCTGCGAAACACAAACATGGCATGCAGATCTACGTTTGTTAGGTATCTAAATTTGCTTTGGAAGGACTGTCGCGATGGTAATTTGGAAGTTTACTTGGAAATATTTTTCATGTAGGTACTCCAGAGACCAAGGAAATTTCCGTTTAAAATTAACGCTGCATCAGAAACAATCAGACAAGCAAACAATCGATGTCACGGCCAGACGCCGCGATTTTTCGTCGGAACGCATTATCATTAACATACGCGTCTAATAATTGTATTGTTGAGGATTATATTGTTATCAAATACATTAAATTAGTGATCAGTACTTAGTTAATCTAATCTGTTGGTTTTTGCTAGCCATCAGAAATCTTGAAGTAAAAAACTGAAATGGAATCACACACAGCAATTAGGTTTAGGTACGTCTGTCCTGTGGGCAACGGGGCACTCAATACCCAAAGTTAAGGGCAAGCTATAAGAGTACCCAAAGGTGATAAATTAGTGATTGCACAAACGGGTCTACCGCGATATAATTTCATTGTTTTCACCTTAAATTTTGACGTTTCAGCTGAGTTGCACCAGAGCTGTGGTATATCTTCGGACCAGTGTACGGATACTGTGAGTGTTGCGTTTCGTGCCGTCGACAATAAACATTAAATTTTAACGGGTAGCTGCAATTTCTTTGTCTATCCCGAACATTTTTAATAATTTCATAATTAAATATGTGTACAAAACGCGAGACTTTAAAGTGTGATTGGTCTTTGGCGAACACTGGTGACCGGTCCATCAATTTATCGTACCTTCAAATAAATATATACTGAACTTTATGGATTTACAAGCGAGGAAGATGACAAATGAAATGATAGTACTCTGCCAATGATCTGCTTGACCACTGCACAGAGGATCAAACTCATAAACAGTACTATTAGCACCCTCGTGGCCAAGCGAACGAATTTTACGCAAGCCGCGATGACCTGGATCGAATCATTTCATAGTTGCCGTGGGATCTTCGTAACGTTTTACTTTCTCGAATATTTACTTGTCATACGAGACGGCATTGTTTCGTGTTTTGTTTTGCACGGACGTTAACTTTTGATAGAAATCTCGGACTTTTAATTGCGTCTAAGTCTATGCTTATTTTTAAAGGCATCCTAGATCTTGCGTGTATGTCTAATATAAATACTAGATGATTCCGTGGTTATGACCATCAGCCATCATGACAATATTTGATCCAATCGATTGTGGCCATACAGAATAACTATTAACTAAAAAAGTAATCGGCTATATTCCGACTTATGTCATACTAGTTTCCTCATTAAGTAGTATGTCCATGTTACAAATAAATACAAATACAAATGCGTTTATTTCATTACTTTTTACATAAGTTCTTAGGTATAGTTCTTAGGTATAATAGTTTCCTCTTTACTTTCGCATGATTGCGTGCTAGCGAGGGAGACAAGTTGATTACCGTAGTATCGTTAACTATACGCCATGTGTCATATGTGTCTAATACCCGCATGTCAACTAGACATATAGGCGACCGTTTTGATGTACAAATAATTTGGACCAGAAATAAGTTTTGGCAAAAATTTCATTTTTGGTACAAGCTTTTATCGCCGACTGTACTTTTCTTACGACATACAACTAATACCTACTAAACATCATCAAACATCAACATTTATTCAGCAAATATGCCACAAGGGCACTTTTACACGTCAACATTGAATTTACATAAAAGCAAAAATAATAACATCAACAATTTTATAAAATAAAACTAACAATTCAATCTAACGTATTACAATTACTAAGAGATGTATATGGTCTCTTAATGTCGAATTACATACAAAATACAGATAAAAAAACACACAAAAAAAATCTATAATATTTAGAGGTGTAAATGTCTATACTCATCCAGACATTTCTACAAACCCCTAACACAATTAGGTTACGTTGTTTCATCACAGAGTTCCTATGGCCACCTCCTGTCTCCACCATCAGATCAGCTCGATGGTACTATAATATTGCATTGTCATCTGCATTTCAGTTCAATCGGAAACCGGGAAGTGGATCAAATTTAACTTGCAAGATTTGATTACAGACAGACAGACAGACAGACAGACAACGGTCAGGTGAAAGTAAAAAAAAGCTTGTAAACAACGGTCAGGTGAAACTAAATAAAAGCTTGTAAAATAGAGTCCGTCTAAGCTAACTCTGCATAGATTTGAATTGAACTAAGCGAAGTAGTGTCATTATATACGTCATTATGTTCTTAGAAGTTTGACATAGCCACACTTTGTCTTTGCAAATGTCTAGTTAGCTTGGTCCGACTCTTAACAATAGGGTAAGAAACTAAACGTCGCGTCGATTATCGAAAGACATCATCTCTAGCCTAAGCAATCATACGCATACTCATCTCCTTTTAAACTTAGAGGTAAATACTTGGCGGACTAACATATTACACAGTATTGTGGAAGAACGTCTGAGGGCCTCAAAAGTCGTCGCATCGGTACAGTCAGCAGCAGAAGTTGCTAAGCGGGCGAGGTATTCAAAATTACTTTAACACGCTCTTATTCTCTATTATTAAGTCCGGTTTAAGATCATTTTGAACACCTCACCCGCTTAGCAACTTCTGCTGTTGAGTTTACTCTTGCATATCCGAGTGATGAGGTGAACAGACGAACGAAGTAAATAAGTGTTAAGGGCCGTGATCATAGTGATGACGCGCCGGCCGGGCCGGGCCGGGGCCGCGCCGCCACCTGTGCGAAGCCCATCTTCCAGGCGAGCGCGCTTCCTGCGGCGCGGCGCGGCGCGTGCGCACCGAGCGGCATAGAGTAACGCACCGGTTTGTTTTTATATTACAGTTATAAAAATAATTACAATTCTTTTTGTATTCGAGCTATTCGAGAGAAGACACAGGAAAACATACATATGGTTAGATATTGAATTCAGGTCTCTACATTGGCACATTCTGCGCATTGCGTTTATGACTTTGACGTATAGGTGGTTAAAGGGTCTCCTCACCAACTCCACACATGGAGTACAGTATCAACACCGACTTATTTGATGTGTATCATAAATAAACCTTTTCATCTAAAATTTTTGAAAATATGTCATACGCCAAACCGCCTTATTCGATGTGTTTCATAAATAAACCTTTACATATAAAATTGTTGAAAATATGCCATACGCCAAACCGCCGCAAGTAGCTAGTGTAGTAAATTCGCAGCCTCTGCCATCTCTGGCCCCTAGTCTACGGTCCTGGAACCAGTTGCGGCAAAAACGGCGCTCGCGCACGTGTCACCTGTTCCACTCGTCACGAGTGACAACCACCTTACCCTTGCAGCCAGAATCTCCATCATGTCAGCCTTTTTATAAGGGAAAAGGATTCGGCGAACCGCATTATTAAGTTGGTCGCCCAGCCAAGATCCTCTTTCAGCCAGCATCTCCACCATTTCAGGATTTTTACAAGGGAAAAGCATTTGGATGGCCGCATTATTAAGTTGGTGATTTTTTTGATAAAAGTGGTTAATTTAAACTTTATTACGTTATGGTAAGGGTACTACTACTAAGGGTGGTTGAAGTGTGGATATCGATCGATTGGCATTTATGTGGTGGAGTTCGTGCTTACAATTTATACGTAAAATATGCCACTCTGGATTTTTTATTTAGTTTTTTTTCCTTATAAAATAATAAACTTCAATACCTTTTGGTCAGATACTGAAATGACAGTCGGAAAAATTGGGGCAATCGGACTGTAATTTTATTATTATGGATATAAAAATAAAGCTTCTAGTAATTTCATCCCCATACAATTTTTAAACTTAAAACTTAGGTTTTTATCAGACGAAGCGTAGGTATACGTATTTTACACAATTATAATGTAACTAATCAAGCAAATGACTAAGAATTAAGCTCATTTAAACTATCAATGGCTTCAGCAGCTACTGTTTGTATGGAGTTTCATGCAAGCATTCTTCAGGTCATAGGTCTGTATTGCAAAATACCAGTCCATTGTGGCAGGTTCACAGTTCGCACTGGACAATAGCGCGGTATTTATGCGACGAAAGAAAACAATCACATCATCTATGATTGTTAGTTACGATTGTTAGGTTGACCTGTCAAATGTCAATAAAAACAACCATAGACCCCTAGGTTTATGTTTTCGTTCAAGAAATTGTGGGCGAATCAACTTTTTAACCGACAGTTTCGAGAGTCTCTTGCGTTACTCAAAATGTCTCTGAAGTTACATACCAAGAAATCAGGCTTCTAGTTTCGGCACATATTAAATCTAATGTACAACCGGGTCTATCACGAATGTCCATGTCCCAGCAATAAGAGCTATGTATTAAAAAAATTGTATGTAAAAATATTTTCCATAATGTCAGTGTCCAGAGAGAAAATGGGGACTACGTTTGTATGGGGAAGCTGTCACCAACTATCCATTAAACACTGTTACATACACTTTTCCTGCAACGCAACGCTGCATTCCCCACAGTCCACACACCAGCATCAGATCTCCACACGTGCAGTATCAGCGCATGATCCCGCGATCTTCCCACGACGGCGGCTTCCCTACATTGTAACATTTGTAACAGAAAACGTGGGACTTGCGTCACACACAAGCTAGCTATGTTACGAATACCGTAAAATGGGGTGAGTAGGGTCAAAACTGAAATTCAAACCTCGATAACGTTTTATTTTTACATATGAAAACTGAATGGTGTATATAGTAAGTGTTTCGGACGTTTGTATTTAAGTTTGTATTTTATTTTGGGTAAATCATAAGGCTGCCCTTTCAAAGAATCAGCAATTTTGTGTAATAAGACTAATAAGTCTGTGACCAGGAAATGTATGTTTCATTATGAAAATCAGATTTCTATAATGAATGATGTCCGGCATCATATAATACATAATTAAACATAGTAACAACTAAAAAGTATGATTAAAATCAAAGAATTATTTACTTGATCAAGCTAGAATCGGACCAAGCTAACTCTGCACGGTATTTGTAATTGCACACTGTGGAGATATCGTTATTGACAAATTTCTATGAAAACTATGACATTTATAATGAGACTGTCTCATTTTGTCTGTTCCCGTCAGTGCAAAGTTAGCGTAGACGAACTCCGTCCCTTTTCCGTCTTGGATAACAATATAACTCGAACAATATACCTAAAGGCAAACTGGGCACTGGCCAGTAAAGTCCAGCAAAAAGATAAAATCAAAGCTACCATATCGACACACCGGCAGGGATGCCAACTTAGTGGTTTTACCACTAAATTTAGGGGGAAATAATCCAGCTAGGGGTTTTTTTAGGGGCTGAATATTTTTAGTGGTTTTTTTAGGGTTTTTTTGAAATGAAAAGTGCGGCAAATTTGAAAAAATGTAGGCGCGAAGGGATATCGTCCCATATAAAATTTGAATTTCGCGCCTTTCTCTACTGACAAGATTTTCTTGACCATCTATGTACATATAACGTTCATATGTATGATCATTAAAATGTCGAACCGGTTGAAAATCATAATAATGTTCTAAATTTGGAAAATCTATAATAATTTCTTTTATTTTTGATTTAGTGGGTTTTCCAAAATAATACTATAGTTTCAGGGGTTTTTAAGTTGAGCTTAGGGGTAAAAAAAATTTGGAGTTGGCAACCCTGCACACCGGCGCTTCTGCCTGCCTCTCGCATTCCTTGTCCATTTAATATTTATGCGATCACTTATCGATCCTCGATCGGGATCTCGCTCAATAAGGCCAGGTCAAGTTCAGCAGGCTCCCTGCAGTCGCATTCGGAATTCGATAGTCTTATAGTGATTGGACATTACTAGTACATCTCGCTCATAGGAACTTAGGTAAGTAGGTATATATGTATTTCATAATATAATATAAGTACTAAAATATTTACTGTCTCGTATAACGTAATTTATTTTGTGTATTAAATCTCGTTTTCGATCATTAAAGCCGGTTATTATTTTTCTAAGTATATTTTTGACCATTTGTCTCTGAAAAAGAAACTCCTTTACGTAGGTACCTACGTGCAAATGTTCAGAAAATTCGCATTAGTAGATACGGGACAATAATACCCCAAAAAAAGGTTGAAAAACATATTGTAAGTACCTACATATAAGATTTCGTTAGTCACTGTAAAATAAGTTCTTTGTCAAAAACACGTCAAAAATTTTATTTTTGATACAAGATTTTATCGCTAACTATACTTTTCTTTCAACTAGCAACTCACTCATCGAGACAATTCTAAATTCTAAGAAACCCAAACACAAAGGTTTCGTTACTTACTTTATCACAGAGTTCAGCTCGATGGTAACTATGTGAAGTTTCAGCTCAATCGAATTAGCTTGCAAGATTTGACCCGAACAAATATGGTACAGTCAACGGTAAAAATATGGGTGTGGACAACTTACTCAAAAATATGTCCCATAGTTCTTAATTCACTGACATAAGAGTTATGGGACATATTTTTGAAATGATTTGTACACCCATATTTTTACCGTTGACTGTACTAAACAAACGTTGCAATAAGTTATATAAAAGCTTGTAATGAAGTTTTATTCCCACCTGACCTAAGCATGTCACGAATCGAGATGTTATGTTAGATCGTCATAAGTTGTGTTATATTGTGCCATCGCAAACAGCTGATCTTTTATCAACCTTATCAGAAAGACATAAGGTATATGAATGTTCAATGTGTCGGTGTTGTTGGGTGCGCGTGGGAGAGGCCAAGACGGCGTCTGACGTCACCTGTGACTGATGCTCGTCTGCCTAAACTGAACATGGAATAGGATCAAGTTCAAGAAACTGGGCTTTGATATCGTCCCGTGGCGAATCTAGTGTTGGTCTGGGGCGGAAAGGGATCCTCGGGAAATGACATTCTACTAGAAAGGTACACGAGTAGTAGGCGTGTTGGATAAATTCCCTATACGTGTATGTGTTCTTGGGTAATTAATCTGCTGGTGGGGCATTAAACAAAAGGTCTACTTTGCCAGGGACCTGATGTGTATGCCATACCTGTTGAATTTAAAGCTTCTTATTTTTAAATTTTGTCATGCCAAATATCGGCTTCTTTGCTTTATCATATTTAGAAGTGATAAAAAATAGCGCCACGTAGCAGACACTTTTCGGAAATGATCCTGCTCGTACTCGTACCGTACACGTTTCTCTTGATATTCTCTCTAAATTGATCAACTTCGGGTTGCTTGTGGCCTAAGAGCTGTAGTGTAGTACTAAGGTATGTTGCTCAGTGGCTGTGTGAATTTGAAAGAGGAAATAATGTTTCAGGAACTAGTCTGATTAACCTTGGTCAAAATCGGGGTTTAAACGTCAGTCGTGCCGTGTTTAGAGCAGAAAAAGTGGTCCTAAAAATGAAAAAATTAAGTAAGATTTTAATAATCTTCGGTCGGTCGGGATCCTTATCATATTTTGCTCGTTCTACCCGGCGGCAGTTTACCTCGCAGTGCGAAACTTTACAAACACCGACAATGCAACATCTGGTGTCCGCATGCAGTCTAATTATCTTTATCTGCAGCTCCATACTACTCCACAGGTATATAAAAGAGACCTGTGACCATCTGGTCCGCAGGCCATGGTGGCCATTATCTTTTGTTTGGACACGTGGGGCGATAAGGGGTACCTGCTCGAATAGCGGGAATTGAGCACGGAGGTGTCGGAGGTATCTAAATAAAATGAAAAAAATTAAGTAATGTTTTTGGTTTTAAATAATTATAAAATAGTACATTTCGATGCTAGTGCGGAAGGTATGTCATTACTTCACGAGTACCGAGATATCTTGCCACGAGCCGCAGGCGAGTGGCAAGACTCGGGACGAGTGAAGAATGACATTTCCGCACGTGTATCGAACGACGTTTTTTAATACAGTTGCGAAAAAATAAGAAAAACATTGTTAATCGTACACTAAACAAAAGTGGTAACAGTGACAGCTCGGTTAGACGTCGTCTTTAAGTATATTATATCTATGGGCGTTTGGCAGCTATTCCGTTCCATTCAGTCAACTTATTAAGAACGGAATTTTCAATATTGAATATTAAAAAATAAACGTGTTATAATGATGAAGAGGTAAGTAATTAAATATGAAATATGTAATATTTTTCGTATTCTTACATTAACGGTAGGTTTTTATGCTGATTACGACGTTTAAAGGAAACTAATATTAACACTCATCAATAAGTAGTCGTGCATTGGAACAAGTTTAAATTTAAAAAAATTGGAAAAGTAAAAAGCACTAGTTCGAGATAACCAACTTTCCGCACGCTAAACAGCTACGTAAAGTAGCACTTTTTGAGCAACTGTATTAAAAAAAAATATTCACACACTTTTGGTAATGAAAAACCAGCGCCCACCCGTGCGCGGCGCGCGGCAGACGAAGAGTGTAGAAGGAGCCAAAGTCGATTTTGTCCACTACACGCAATACAGAAAATAAGTTCCTATTATGGAGTGTGTACTCGTAAGATATTAGTGAGTCTAATACTTGCAATAAAGACAATTGTTTCTTTAATTTATTATTCACTTTTTGCAGCTGAGTTTAAAAGCATTTATGAGTTATGAGAGATAATGTTCCGTGTGCCTATCACTAAGTCCTAGCGAACCTCCGGCGCGGATCTAGCCCGAGCTAGGACTCATCCCACGCGCTTCCTGCCGGGCGCCGGCGGGAAGTGACGTCACGCGCTCCACTTTCACAATACACGCGAAGGATTCTTAATCAACACTTGCTTTAATTTAAAGTGGCATGCACAAGATAATTACGCAATACACTTTAACCAGGCACATAAATCAAATATGTACCTACCAAGAAAACATGTCTAGAATTTTAATCCTTATCCACAGAATAACTAATAGTACTACCGTACCTTGTCTACATAAGTATCTCGGTACAAAATTATTAGCTTAACACCTCTGCATTGTGAAAATATTTGTCCTTCTTTATTTTTAGAGACATTCTAGATTATATGGTATGGACCATATATTAGTTTTGCAAACAAGATATTATATCAGGTTTGAGTTTAAGTTTGTAGCTGTTGGATTTGACGTCATTTGACGCTGGTGGCGGCAGACAGTACCCAAATCGGACACTACAAGAAATTTCCACTAGGCGTACCCTGTCGCGGGCGGATTGCGACAACAGTCCTAAGCAGGATATAACCATTGACTGTGAGTCACACGTCTACAGGTGGACTGAGGGCTGTGTTCTAGTTTGGCCGTTTACAGTGCCGATATTAAAAGAATATATAGGATATAGGTATATAAGTTCACATAGACTAGTAGATAAGTCAAGTTTTGGACCGTCATAGACGCCGTAGGTACGGTATCATTGAAATATTTTTAACTACCGGGCTACGAACGAAGTTAAATGGTCAGTCATTTCATGTTCATCACTTCCTGACCTTCATGTTCGAAATAAAAATATTTCATTTCATTTACCTATAATTTGATATAGGCCAAAACTACATACAATGTACTTACATCGCGGTTTGGTTATAATGTCACTGCCAGAAATCAGGCTCTAGTATCGTTCTTTTAGGAATAATAGAGACAACTTTTGTTGCTCTATGTGGGTATGATCCTACTAGGTTAGTAAGTAGATAGTATTTGACTAGGTACTTTATTTACACCAAACTACACACTACAATAATGTACAGGTAAAGTCCGAGCCCATTCACCTTTGTACAACCCAAACACGTGCGACCACAATAGATCGCAAACCTTCACACCACACCTTATCTGCTTATTGCAATTTAAAACAGATAACAATGCTGTTTTGGCTAATCACTCTCCAAAGCCATATCCATTCTAAAATAGCCTTTATCACGATTCTAATAAGGCTTTCATCTATTTTATGGCAGTCGGGTGAAGAGATAAAAGTCGCATTTATTTTATGGTTATAAGCTGATTTGTTAGTAATTGTTTTGCTTCGTTGAGGCTGTTTAGATAAGCTGTAGGCGCCAGATGTTTGGAGTCGGTTCAGGTAAACGGCTTATTTAGCGAATGATTAGGTAATCTGCGATTTCTCATTAGTCATGTCAAACGTTTAGTTTAATTCAACCACCAGGAGATAAGAAACGGGACCACATAAATGGGGAAGCGTTACGCTACGTCTTACGTAGGCGAACAACGCGCGAACGCGGCGCGGCGCGGCGCGGCGAAATCAATCCTTTGATGCCCATAGAAGTGTCCTACGTAAGCGATCTCGTTGCGAACGCGGTGCGGCGCGATTTGCACGCGAATGTCAGGCGGGGCGGCGCGGCGCGGCGCGGCGGCGGCCGCTTTCGCCGCGCCGCGCCGCGCCGCGTTCGCGCGTTGTTCGCCTACGTAAGACGTAGCGTTAGATTTACCCTGTGTCGTAATGGAATTTAATTAAAATGCCTAAACCATTAATAAGTACTACAGTTTGTATGTAATTTAAATATTTGTTTACTTTTTTTTGCATTTATTTAATCATATAATAAAGAAGCTAAGCTAAGAAAAAAATTTGATTGACTGAAAGAAGCCAAGCTTAATGTCTAGTCACTAACATTTTATAGAAACTTAATACATATATATGTAAGTACCTGATATAATCTCTCGTTTGCAAAAATATATGGCCCGGTTTTAAATCTCTAGAATTAAGACGTACAAATAAGATAAGTACTATACATATATCAGGGTGCGTAGCCAACATGCCATACGTTTACGCTCCGCGAACGAAACGCAACTGTCAGTGTCGTACTAATATGGAAGAGTGATAGAAACAAAGCGATTCGTTAACGCAGCGCAATCGACTGTCACCTTAGCTAGGCACCCAGTTGATTGTAATTTTTGTTTGTTTGATTTAATTTTATAATATTGACGAATGAAATTGTATGTAAATTGTATTTAATTGTTTTAGGTGTAAATTGTGAGCAAGTTTGTAAGAGCACATAGCTATTTATCGATTACTAAGACATGCCTTATCTAGTTCAGTTTCGGTTAGTCATTGTTGGCCATTTTCACCTTATACGTATTACGTACGTCGATATGCTACGTTCCGTGAATAATACTCACACCGCTACGTAAGTATATTTATGATTTTTCGGGATTAAATAATTTTCCAATTATGTCATGTTAACTTTGCAATTAAGGTTACCTACAATACTTAGCAATAGTTACGGTGACTGCTTGCCATCAGGCGGGCCATATGCTCGTTTATTTGCCACTGACGTGGAATAATAAAATAGTATTAGCCCAACAATCAAACATAAGAAAAGTAATTTATAATCGTAGCTTACATATATTTAAGTAGGTAAGCAGAATTTCCACTCGCTACATCAACCACTTACAATGATAAAAAACATCCAAAAATATATGCCACGCTGTGTTGTCTCTACATATTTTAACATTGTCTCTAATATTTTGTCTCGTTTCTTTTTGCAAGATATCATTGCAAGGTGTAAGATTATCCAAGTGAATATCTAAAGCCAGCATAAAAAAATGGCGCGTGTCTAAGATGAAAATACCCTTTAATCACTACTTGGAACAAATGCCAAACATAATGGCAAGCATCTGCGCCCGCGCAGCGCCGCCCGCGCCGACCTACTTACTTGCGCTGCAGACCTTTACTGCATCTTGTAGAGCACCTGGCAGTTTGGGCACGAGACACGAGACGGACACGACATATGCATAACTAGTACCTATCTAGTTAATAGCGTTTAGTGTCACTGGCTTAATGTCATGTGTTTGAACTTAATGCTACAAAGAATAAGTAGGTACTCGTACCTATTGCGAGTAGGGAATGCTCCCGGTATTACTGAGTTTGTATGGCGAGAAGCGGGAATTCCCGGTCCCGGTACTGTGTTTGTATAGAATACCGGTACCGGGAGCACTCCCTAATTGCGATACAGTGAGGAAATGCTGCCAGCATCTACGGCACCATTCCGCAGGGGGATAGTTTGTAATTATTTATTTTTAGATTAGTTTTATTTTATGGTACAGTTAAGATGATTAAAGTTTGGTAGGTCCTTGTACAGTAAGTATCAAAATACCAAACAGTATCAAAAGTAGAAACTTCTAGCCTAATAGTCGATAATGACTCTGCCTACCAAGCAGGAGGTCCCGGGTACGAATCCCGGTAAGAGCATTATACAGTATATCGTCGTCCAGTATATACAAGCCCTATTGGGCTTATACGTTTTGATGTTCTATAGAATTTCATATATGATGATAATTAAAAAAAAAACAGTCTATATATGTTAATTCAAATAGGAAAACGGTACAAAAAGCTGGAGCTGCTGCTGAAAACGCCGCCAAACTGAAACGGGTCAAATACTCAAATCTGCAGCCAACCTTTGATTTCGTACCAGTAGCCTTAAGGTCCATTTACACGATACAAGATTCTTGAACAATCAATACAATAAAATTGAGGCAATAAAAAATTTGCACTATCTAAACATACGTGACATTCTTGTATTCAAGTACCAACTTGAATTCAATACTGGCATACGTGTAAACGAAGCCTAGTGCAATTAATTGAATACAAGAATTGCCAATCCATATGATTATAAAGAATAAATAAAACCGGGCAAGTGCGAGTGGGATTCGCACACGAAGGGTTCCGTACCATAATGCAAAAAAAAAACAAAAAAAAAACGGTCACCCATCCAAGTACTGACCACTCCCGACGTTGCTTAACTTTGGTCAAAAATCACGTTTGTTGTATGGGAGCCCCATTTAAATCTTTATTTTATTCTGTTTTGTTATAGCGGCAACAGAAATACATCATCTGTGAAAATTTCAACTAGCTATCACGGTTCGTGAGATACAGCCTGCTGACAGACGGACGGACGGACGGACGGACGGACGGACAGACAGACGGACAGACGGACAGCGAAGTCGTATTAATAGGGTCCCGTTTTACCCTTTGGGTACGGAACCCTAAAAAATAGGACATACTATATTTGATGTCGTTTCTCTTGATTCCGAAGTTTTTGTTAAAATACGTCCATCAAATTGTACCACACAAGTTTTGGCTTATAAACATCAGCACTGCTAGATCCAATTCCCATTGAATCCTTCATTTTCTTCTTTTTAGCTTGATATTGCGTTTTTATGTTAAGTTTCTTCAATATTTCTTTGGGACCAAAGCTTTATACCCCAAATTCTATAGAAAAAGCTACAAGGGTCGCCTCACGAGCCTCACGGTTTTTATAATTTTTATCCTCTGTGTCCCATAAACATTGATGACTTTATCTCCGAACTACCTAATTTAGCATAATTTTTGCTCATTTTATCAGTTTTACCACCCACAAAGAACATTCAATATTGAATGAAAATCTGCCAATGCAAATCGCTTCAATTCTTGCTTCAATACATCATACTTGATTCAACTTGAAGTTTAGACCTGTCAAGACTTGCATGCAATTATTGCCGTTCAATAAATGTCTTTGGTGTAAACAAAATACGGTCAAGAATATTGACTATCAAGAATTGTATACAATAATTGCATTCAAGATTTTGGTTATTGCTCATGTATAAACACTTTGATTCAATTCTTGAATTCAATTATTGCACGGCAAAACTTGCATACAATTATTGCCGATTCTTGTTCAAGAATCTTGTATCGTGTAAATGGGCCTTTAGAAACCAGCGGGCCTTGGTGTTCTGATGCTAAAAAGTTTATTAGAAAGTTAGGTCAACGCCTACGAGAGAAAAGTGGCGATTCCAGGTCCGGCGCATTTTTAATCCAGCGTATTTCGCTAGCCGTGCAGAGGGGAAACGCCAGCAGCGTGCTAGGTACATTTAGCCGGGTACCTATGGCCTAATAGCATATAATACCCTTAATTTTTATATTTACCTAGTTATAAGTTTGTAAATTTCTGTATCTATTTACATTTCATTTTGTAATAAATAGCTAATATTTTTAAATAGGAAAAACTTCTTACGAAATATCTATCTCTTTCAGATTCAATAATCATCCTATTCTACTATTAAAACGGATTATATTGCGTATATTGAATTTATACTACATCCTGTCCTGACGTTTCGAACCCTTTACAGCGTTCGTGGTCAATGGGTGACTGAGGAAAAACTGCAATTTGTAAAACTACCCATATCCAAAAAATTAACCATCATAAACTATAAATTTTAACCCTGGATATATATGCAAAATTGGTTCATATAATCCATTTTAATAGTTTTATTTCATGAGTGACTATCGCGGTAACCGAAGACAGTATCACCCTATTCTACTCTTTAAGAAATCATCAGTAAAGGAAATATGTATCGTATATTGATTCAACTAATATTCTAACCCATTAGGCTTCTGATTCACTTTGTTACGTAACGTTGTCGAAGTTAAGGAGGAAACGGAAAACTCTCGTGAGTCAGGAGGATGTTGGCCATGTACCTACCGCAATCATACACTTCATACAATCACACAATCGGGCAATCATACAATCAGCACGCGCGAGTGGCGCCATGTGCGCCGAATTATATGGCCACAGGGGATAATGGCCACGGTTAAGAGGCTCGTGAACCCGCCGACAAAATGCCGCTCCCATACAATGGAGGTTACGCTGTTTTAGCGAACAGCGAGGTCATTTAATGAAACGTGAAGCTGAAATAACATTTAATAGAAGCTGAAAAAAGAAATAACATCGGCATCAACATTTAAGTAATATATATGTTACAGACATAAATATACATACATGCCTGGTACTAGTTTTTGTTTTGCTGAAATTGTTGTAAGTAGGTACAAAGAAAATAGAGCGAGGAGAAGATTTGTATGTAAATCTTCTACTAGAGATAATATAAGTATATACATACTGCCCGCCCTGGCTTCGCACGAAAAGAAAACCAAAATAAACACAAGACCCAAAATATGCAAATTCCTACTTCTTAATAACTCGATAACCCACTTAACCGAGGTAAATTACAATACCTACCGCATCCTGACGGTCATTCTACCACCCGCACATCAGCCGAAACATTTATTGAAAAACCCATTCAATTTTGTATCGTATTCCCGAGTAACAAGTTGCAAATTCAATCTTGTTTTCACTTGGCTGTTACTACGGTTATATGATAAGCAGAATTATTGCATTATAAAAATGTTTGACGCCTGACTCATGCACCGAATTGCATGAATTCTTACGGCAAATATTTTCCGCGTTTAACTAGTACTGTTATTTATTTAAGTTAAACGAAGGAACTAATTAAGTGAAGGAGATCTAATGACGTCGAAAGTTGATTGTGTTTGTTTTAATTAGTTTTAAATAGAGACAATTTTATTAATTATCAGTTGGTACATCTACTGTTATTTTTTCTTGACACATATTCGCAGTTATTGGGAATGGGTTGACTCTGACTAGGCCAACTTTGCATATAAACTTGGTGTGTTTAAGAAAATAATGGCACTTGACATGAAAACTTAGTATAGCATGGTCCGACTTTAACTCAAAATTTGACAAGGGACAGAGGGAAAAAGTCCAATTCCTATTTTTATGATTGGCAAATTTAATAAATGTAGGCGCGATAAGTTATGGTCCCATAGAAAATTTGAATTTCGCGCCTTTTTCTACTGACAAACTTGTTTGATCGGCTATATGTACATTTATCACACGGAAGAGTGGAGAGAACCAGATCGCGCGGCAGATCACCTATGCGCTGGACTGACCAAATAAAATCCGTAGTGGGAAACCGCGTATCTGACTGTGCCAGACAGTCTACGAACAGGGAGAGATGGCGGGAGATCGTGCGAAGAGCGGTGTCCGCCTCTACTACCGATGCGGACGCCTCAACGTGACCACGACCGCTCTGTCAAGAGCGATACGACAGAGAAGAAGAAGGTACATTTATGGCCTGGTTACGCGACTTTTAAGCCAGTGTCACACTTATATTTGATAATGTGGCCAACTTTTGTTTTAAGTTTCTAGACGATATCAAACTTAACTGACTTTGACTGGGCCGGACATGTCTGCCGCATGCACCCAGAAAGGTGGGCCAAAATGGTTAATGAGTGGGACCCACGGAATACAGTAGACGGTGCAGGCCGGAGTTTAGGCAGACCGAAAAGGAGATGGCGGGACGACTTGGACGCATTCTACCCCAAATGGTGGGAAAATGCCGATGACAGGGTCGAGTGGAGAAAACGAGGGGAGGCCTTTGCCCAGCAGTGGGACACCAAAGTAGGCTAGGGAAAAAAAGACGATATCGCAAAACTTTTAAAAAGTTTGGTGGTGTTTAACTGTTTAGTCCAAAATGTAGCCAAGTCGTTAACACTACAATGGTACCTAGTGTTAACGACTTGGCTGACGAAGTGTTGACGTTGAGTCTGGCGTCCTTGCCGCGTCGCGTCTTATTGCGACATGGATGCAAGTCGTTAAGTCATTATTGCTGCAGAGACAACTCAATTGATTAAGAGTTGTAACGGCTATTCAACAACGTGTGTGTTATTATTAACATTATTGCACAAGTAGGTACATACCTAAATTGATTGTATTACGTAGAAAAAAATGTTCATCTATAATTAAAAAATAATTAGGATAAGTTTGACTACAGATTTTACGGTTTGTTAGTTTTGGAATTGCGAAAAAAACTTGTTTGAGATTAAAACTATTAATTTTCTTCGCTCTGCTGCGAGATACTATGTAGTAAACCGCGATGGAATTCGCACAAGTGTTGCTAAATAACAGGTAGTGGAGTTTGGCCGTGCGGTGCGTACGTGTGCGACCACTATGCGTATGCGACGCTACGCCTTATTGGTTTGTTTTTATTGGTCAAGCAAGATCAAGACGGTAGTAGGATACAGTAGTGTATTTTCTGGACCGTATTTACGGGTAGGCTGTATACAGTACCTATTTTTATTCTACGTTCGTTCATACTTAAAATCTAACTCATATTATTCTAATATGGGTTTAATGTCAGTTCGAATTGGCCCGCGTTTCACACTATAGCCGTAGCAACAGCACAATTTACCTACAATACACAATACACTGCCGGCATTGATAGTTACACCACCTGTAAATATCAATGCCGGCAGCAATGTGGAGCGAAAATGCAGTCACAATTAGAATCCTTCCTTAAATAAGTATAAAATAATAGTTTACACAAGATTTAAGGTTGATTGTAACAAAACTTTCGATCATTAGGCAGCGGCGTAGCGTATGTGTTTGCCGCCCGGGGCCGATCAGAAATTTGCCGCCCCGTTTATGATCAACATTAGAGGTCAAACATGACAAAGTTCGGTAAAAAATTTAAGATATTTTTTCTTTTTTGGCTGGCTATCATTTATTGAGAACTGAGTGCAATTACTTGGATACTACAAAAAAAATACCTACTTAAAAACCAGAATCAGAATGCTTTATTTGTAAAACATAGGTACCTACACAATAGGTCTTAGGTAGTTAAGTATGTTATATACATTTGAACACTATGTTTTGCTAGTTGGCATACAAATGTCTAAGAGAACGACAATCTGATTCAATATTGCAAAATGTTATAACTTATAAAATAAATAAATTAAAATTAGTATTTAAAATTAAGATACAATTAAAATAGGTACAGTTCAAATACAATTATGTTTTATTGTATTGTATATGTAAAAAATTATGCAATCCTTGTAATCAAAGAGATGCCTGCTGTAGATTTTTTTTAATTCCCGCGTTTTTGCTTGTCCAACTTTCATTAGCCAAACTCTACTAATGCTAATTGGGGACACTATTTTCTGAAAACTCCTTACACCTTTCAACATAAGTTCATAGTGTTAATTGCTGCTCTGGCTTCTTTATTTGTTATCAAGCTAACAGTAAAATAAATACTGACCGATAGTGAATAAAAATAACGAACACAGCTGTGTTTATGTGTTACTTAGAAAGTTTAATAAATGCGTCCATTCCATGCACGTGTACAACTTGTGCAAGGCACAAACAATAGATAGAAGACCCAGACATTTCTTTTGGATTTTATTGCTATGAGTTCGGGAGATTCCAAGTAAGACGTCATTATAAATTTTGCTAATTACGATTTACGGAGTCTGCTCTTTGAAATTCGAGTATAAATAAGTAACTACTATCAATAGCTCACAGGGAATTAATATTTTGTTCGAGTTACGGAGTCGAAATAATTCTATATTTACCGCGTTTTTTCGATTTAAGTATTTTAGGTACTGAGAATTACGACTTAACGAGGTTCGGGTTATCGAGATTACAGTGTATTTCCAAAATAAAACAGGTTCATATTATGTAGGTACTTACCTATTACTAATTATTCGGTACCTAACTAAGGTAGAAATGTACCAAGTTTACGCACATACGCCTAAAACTTTCAAACTAGAAATATTTAATTACTCAACATTCAAATACAATAAAAATAATTAGGTAGTTACCTTTCGACAATAATTAAATAATAATTTGCAAATCGAATCTACATATTATTTTTTTCCGTAGGAGTTGCACTTAGCACTTGTTGCACCGTTCTCAAAATCGAAACAAATGACGAACTTCAAATTTGTTTGTTGTCATTACTGTCTCAGTAAACAGTTGACATAAGTTCGAGAAATAAAAAACCCACACATTCCAAAATAAGGTTTAAAGTTATAAAAATAAGGAGTAATATTATTGTACAGTAAAACAGACCCTTAAGCTCTTTCGTCCGTTCGTGTATAATCTCGGCGGGCGCTCGGAACGCCGCGCCCCGGCCGGCAGCGATCTCGACATCCACACCGCCGCCGCGCGACGTTCGTGCTACCATCGCATCAGTACGATTTGAAAATCGTGATTTCTTAATTTTTTATTTTTTAAATTCCGTGTTTGCCGCCCCCGCTTATGTGCCGCCCGGGGCTATGGCCCCCCTAGCCCCCCCCACGCTACGCCTCTGTCATTAGGTGTTTTGGCAAGGGCCTGGTCATCTCGATCGGCATCTTAGCTTTATACTCCGATCAATAAGGTTCTTGTCTTGTCTTGTCCACCACGTCATTGGCCCTTATATAGAGCTCTGCAGACGAGAGTTGATTTAATTGGCATATTATAGTGTTTTACCTCTAAACAGTAAATGAAAGGAGTAAATAGCGTACATAATTTAGAACAATATGAATGTAAATTGTCATTTTATTGAAGTAATCATGTAATATGATTTATTATTTCTTATTTAAAATTTAAATAAGAATTCAAACAATAAATTCACGACTGCACAGAAGATGGACTGCATATGAATACTCAAGATCAATGAAGGCTGGTCGCTCATTATTGGTTGGTCATTTACTATCAGACACTGTTTTCATACACAAATCCTCAACAGCTTGCTCAATTCGGCCATTTTTGTCTTACAAAACCGTATTTGTTTTTACAATCGTCGTTGACCGGGGTAAGCTGGAAAGTTGGTCCAAACTCCAAAGCTGCTTTCTAATGGCACCGTGACCGCGACGATCGATCCCATCCCGCACGCAACGGACATTTACACACTTTTATTTCAATTACACGAATCTTGCAACTCGGTACTATCGCTTACTTATTGTCCATTATCAGTCGAAATCAGTCGCGTTAAATCTGCAGTTATTATTTAGGATATACCAAACTACTAGCATTTTCTGCTATAGCAACAGTAAGCGCAGTAAAGTAACCGTTGGCAAAGTATTAGGCTTGAGGTTTAGTAGATATCAGTGATTTTCAAAATATCCCGCTTTCTATAAGGTACCCCAAAACACTCTATTTATAGACGTTTTAATAACAAAACTTCCGTGAGACACAGACATGTCTTACTTAAATGTTTGAAAACAAGCTGCAGAGATCTGTGTAAAATGTTCAATGATCAACCATACTGAAAGCTCGACTTGAGGGCCGATATAGACGGATTGCAACCCGACTGCAATTTGTATGGGAACTGCAAGCCAACTGCAATGTCGGCGTGCAGTTCACATATAAGCTGCAGTCCTTCTGTACAAATCGATAAACACATATTTTTATTCCTAGAAATTGCATTGTTGACCTCCAGGCTCGTTAGTCGTCATACGTATTAAAAACATAATATAACCCAGTGTACTTATCGTTCAGCCGGAATAAAGTAGTTGTAAATATGGAAGTTTGTAACTGACCATTGATAACCAAGCTCGGCGTCGAACCCCGGTCGATAGCCGATAGCCCACCCCCGGTAACTCGACCCCTGCGGTTGCCGGTGCCGCTTTCACCATCGATACACAGTATCTTGACTCTACGTCTTGTGCGTCTCATGATTTGACAGTGTCTTTATTGTATTGTGTGTCTATACATTAAGTAGTCTGCACGTCAAATACACCAAGGCGGCCATGCTTTGTAACTACCAAGTTGTTGTAGACAGACTAAAGGGTAAAGGAATGAGCCTAAATTAATAGTTACTTACCTATATCCGAATTATTTTATTGCACCGCGTAGCCTTTTAAAAATGACATTGCCATCTGTTATGTATACAAGATATCATTCGAATTTTTCACGGCATTAATAGTCATTAGAAGAAAAAATGAAACACCAGTTTTGGACGTATTTTTCTGTGTGGGGCTAAAAGCTAACTTTAATACTCTGTTGTTTTCAGTATAAAGAGGTAATACCTAACCCTATTTCATTAAAATGTCAAAGCAGTTGTTTGAAGTTAAAATACTGTTCATAATACCTTAGTAGCACCTATCCATATAGCACGTTATAAAAATATTTACAAATAGATTATAGAGCTCGGCGGACGCAATATGATGAATGAAACATTCCTTGTACCTTTCGGAACTTCTCTCTATAGGTGCTATGGTAGATTTTAGGATCGTTGGCTTGTTTTATTTTATTTATTTATTTATTTTATTTATTTATTAAACTTTACACATAAATTAACAGTATGACACCAAAGCACTTATGTGGTATATTACATTATAATATTAAAATTCTAAAAAAATTTATACAACAACAAATAAACTTATAACAATGAGATCCGGGATGCATTTTTACATTATATTATTTTCTATGCACCTTATCAGATTCCTGTAAAATACACCAGCACTATCAGCAAATATATCTACATCATCTGACTCCAGTATGATACGATTAAGAGCAGTTCGGGCCCGAGCGGTGGGAGCGTTGGCGCCGCGCTGCGTGCGCGCGCCGTGGCCCGCGAACAGGCGCCGCCGCCGCCGCGCCGGCACCGCGCCGCCCGCGCCGCCGCACCCGTCCGGCACGCCTGTTGCGACGTTCGCCCGCGGCACTTGCAGTCCCATTCTCTCAAGCACGGATGCGCCATCTACTTTATTGTGAAGTAGTTGTCGATAGTGCATTATGTGTAGAAGCTTTCGTCTAGTCTCTAGTGTTTGAAGGCCGACCATTCCTGTTACGAATAAAGACGGATACATGTAGGGGTAATATCCATACAGACGTTTGTAGACATGTCTCGAGAATTTCTTTTGCACTCTTTCCAACATCGTGGTATATTTAGTTTCATAGGGATCCCATACTACAGCACCAAATTCAAGGCGACTACGGATGTAAGCGTTGTAGAGCATGACTGCCACTTTTATGTTGGAAAATTGTGAAGATATTCTAAATATAAAACCTAGCGTTTTCGAAACTTTTTTGCATATTGTTATTATATGAAGTCTGAAGTCAAGTTGTTTGTCCAAATTTAGTCCTAAGTCGCGTATTTCGTCAGTCTGTACTAAAGGTGTGTCATGTAGTCTGTAGGTGGTAGGAATCAGCGTTCGGAGTCTAGAGAAAGTGATATGGATACATTTGGATACGTTAAAGTGTAGGCGGTTGTCGTTACTCCATTCAGCAATAGCGTCTATGTCCTTTTGTAGTTGCTGTCGGTCGTGGTCGTCCTTAATACGATAGAAAAGTTTGATGTCATCGGCGAACATCAAACACTGGGCTGTACTGACAACGGCTGGCAAATCATTAATCATTATTAAGAATTGGGTAGGTCCTAATGTACTGCCCTGGCTTACACCAGAGCGAGTATAATAGTGTGGAGATTCATATCCGGCAAGTTTAACATATTGCTTTCGATCCTGTAGATAATTGGCGAAAAAGTGTAAAAGCCTAGGAGTGAAACCAATGTCTGCGAATTTTCGCAGCAGGATATCATTGTCTACAAGATCGAAAGCCTTACGAAAATCAAAGTATGCTGCATCAACTTGCATCCGGGCATCCATAGCTTCCGTAATATAGTCAACCAACACAACATGGTTTGTCGTTGTTGACCGACCACGACGGAAACCATGTTGAGCGTCATTCATTTTTACTGCGATCTGTTGAGCGATAAGATGGTCTACAATGGATTCAAACAATTTGCCAAACACTGACAGCACAGCAATGGGTCTATATCCTGTTACATCGGATCCTGTACTACTCTTGGGGACAGGGGTTACTCTCGATAATTTCCAGCAGGACGGATACTCCGCACACCGTAGAGAGAGATTGAATATAGCTAGGAGGGGTGACTCAAGAGCAGATATACAATCCTTCGCTAAAAAGGTAGGTATGCCATCAGGCCCAGCAGCGCTCTTCGGCTTGAGCCGCTTTGCAGCGCGTCGTATGTCAGTGGTGCTGATGGCATCGATGGCAACCCGCGCCGAGTCGCGTGCATCTCCACTGCGCGTTGCACTTTCCCTCGCCGCATCTTCGGCATTTAGTCGCGGTACCTCATTATGAAAGACTGAGCTGAAATATTGAGCAAAGGCATCTGCCGCGTCCTGGCCCGAAATAGTTCGGTCTTGAAAGGTATATTCGTCACTTATTGTTGTGAAGATGTTTGGGAACTCGACTGTTTTATCTTTTTTATTAAGAGGAAATAGGAATCGATTTGATATATCCTATTTTGATCAAGGATCAAAAACCTCTTAAAGGCCTACCAAGATTAAAGAAGAGACAAAAAAAGCAATACTTGTGTATTGCTATATACATATATCAATAAGGGAAAAATTAAATCTTGCTGTAAATCTATGTTTAAGCTTTGGTCAATAGTTATTTGTTTTACAAGGGGGCAAAGTTGTTGTTTAACCGCTCGTGCTAATATTGATACCCGAGCAAGCGAAAGATTCCAAAATTGAACCCCGAGCGTAGCGAGTGGTTCGAAAAATGGAATCTTGAGCGTTGCGAGGGTTTCAAAGCACGAGGGTTAAACAAAATTTGCCCCCGAGTGAAACACAAGATTTTTCACCACACCAACCCGAAGCAAATATTAAATGTAAAATATCAAACAAAATCAAACCAAATCAAATCCAAATGAATGTTATTAAATATTTTTCATCCAAAATCATCATTTAAAAGTCAATTCTACCCGCAAACATAAGAAAACAACTCAAAATTTGCATTTGATTACTTTGCCTCACATATGGATAAAATGCAACTTTGCTATTCGTTTTTGAAGTGCAAAGTAATTCTTTCCGAGCTGGTGTGGTGAAAAAGCCTTTATCGATAGGAAGGTATTGTAAATAACTCATAATTTCAGGGGCTCGTTTCAAGAAAGCTTCTGTAGGATAATTCTCCCTACTTTTTAAAGACAAGGCCTTCAGCTAAATCAGAAGCCTCCACGATCCCTGGCTAAAGAGCAGACGAATCGCCTAATGGTATGCAATTACCATGCGTTGCCGGCTCTTAAGATGGGAGTACGGAATACGCTCTTTTCTTGGAGGTTTGAAGATCGTACCGGTCCGGAAATACCACAGGCTGTGGTTCATGCAAGTACCTAGTGCTAGTGCTCTACCGCCTTGTACAAGCGGAAGTTTCTTCTCAAATCTTTCTTTAGTAAGTTCTGTTTCTTCTTCGGTTTACCATACTTACCTATACAGTTTATACTATGTATGGTGAAAGCTTGTACTTTCTTTTATAACTGTAGTCGGGGTTTTTTATTAGACTTGTATATATTTCGATTAGAGGTTGCAAGCTTCCGCGACCCCCGTGCTCCGTGCTTTATCACGGATCATCCGTCAATAAATCAATAGCGATCAGGTGCGCGCGCGCAGCGGAACGCAGCTGACGGTCACGCGCCGCCGCGGCCGAGATTACATGTCCACCTGCTCACACCTGTCGGGAGTCCTGATAGGAATGGCTACGCGCTTGTGACACCTCTAGAGAGCCATAGGCTACGATGATTGCATAAGGTGGGCCGTGAGTGTACATATCCACTTGCTCACACCTGTCGAGATTCCTGATAGGAATGGCTATGAGCTTGTGACACCTCTAAAGAGCCATAGGCTAAAGTAACCGCTTCTAAACATGATCACTGGCAAGTCGGCGCATTAGGCGCTCTAGGTTAGTCGATTGAGTGACGCTGCCTACGAAGCTGGAGGTCCTAGGATCGAATCCCGGTAAGGGCATTTGTCTGTGTGTTTATCAAGAATGTTTGTAAGTTATAATATATGTAAGTACTATTCTATTATAAATATCGTCATCGAGTACAGTCAGCCAAGAAAGTGGTCTACCACTTTTCGACTCTAACATCTGATAGATAGAGTCGAAAAGTGGTAAACCACTTTCTTGGCTGACCGTACCACAACACACGTCTTATTGAGCTTAATAATTACCTACTCCTGTACGGATATGATGATCGTTCTTATCTACGTGACAGCGTGATAAAACGGTGTATGTCACTTTCTATCCCACGGTGTTAAAAAGTGACAGTTCTTTTATCACGTGGAGAAAGATGGATAAAGCCATCCATAATACGCAGGCAGGTCAGAGTACACAGTCGCTGTGGCCGAAATCGGTCAGGAGGATCGTCATCATCATCATCATTAGTTTACTGTTGGAATATTATAGGTCGATTTGTGTAAGATTGTGGTTATAATATTTTATTTTTATTTTGTGTAACTAGAGTAGACAAACTATTAATAAATTATTTTTAAGAGACGCATAAAATTTATATCTTTGGTTTCACAGTTAACAAAAGCCACAAAAAAAACTAACAAGGCCACTAAAGTTTAACCCCGATCCTATTTCAGATATCGCTGTAATATAGTGTTTATAAAAGAAACCCACCACGCTAACCTATTTGGGAACTATTAACAGAGCAATTTAGTAACGATTAACTCGACACCCGCCGATTAATGTGAACGATCGAGATTACAGCTGGAACAATGCGGTATTGTAGCGGTGGAAGGGTTAACTCTGCCCCTAGAGAGTTGAGACTGTTATGTTTCAGAGGCGGCACGATGTGCTTGAAGTGACGTATCTTGCCTATTCCTGTGTGTTTCAGTGAGTCTCTTCCGATTCTAATGATAATTCTAGGATGTCGCTCAGTTTCGTATCTATAATCATCACTACATAAAACCAAGTACTCCGCCGCGTCTGTCTGTATGTATGTTCGCGGTAAGCTCAAAAGCTACTGAACGGATTTTGCGGTTGCGGTTTTCACGTACCAGTAGAGTGATTCGTGAGAAAGGTTTAGATGTATAACGGCCCAATTCGAACTTTAAGATACATCAGTTAATAGATCTAGAAAAGATACGGATTAGATATGTCAGTGTCAAATCAAATGTGACATTTCTTCAAACAATAACGTCACTTTTGACACTGACATATCTAATCCATATATTTTCTCATCATCATCTAACTGACGTATGTTAAAGTTCTAATTGGGCCGTTAGTTGTTAAGGTTTTATGTAACCCCTGCGAAACAGGGGTTTGGTGGGGTGAGGAGGGGCGCGCTATTAAGGTCATATATTTAGGGTAAGAGGAGCATAATTTATATTTCTTGGGGCAAGAGAAACAGTATGTTTATATATATATTGTAGCTTATTTATGGTATCCACATAGGCTGCTAGTCGTCAAGTCATTAATCGGGAGGGATAATGTTCTGAAAAAATGCCAAAGTAGCGTCTCCCCATATCTAGTCTATGGTCATCTGATCAACCCTTTTCCACGACATTCCCTTACTCTCCGTCCTAATGAGTAATAATTGGGGAGGGTGGGGCATGACGGATCTGTCGGAGGGTGCGCCGAGGTCAATGGGTTATTAATTCGAGTGTGACCTTCAATTTGTACCTACCCCTAACATGCAAATATATGTCTAGTGTAATAATTAGTGTGGGAATTCGGGAAACAAGAGATTGGATTTTTCCTGCGAGTGTTTAGTTTTGAGTATCTATTGAGCAAGCGAAGGATTCTACCTAGAAAATGCCCGCAAACATAACATTTACTTGTCTCAATGTCTAAATAGTCTATCATAAACTAAGCAACTTCATCACTTCACCCCTTCCCCCAAGCCAACATGACAATCGTACGATCACCTGCAATAATATGTTACACAACGAAGGCCGCAAAATGATCTGACACGATCTTATTTGTAGAGCCATAAGAGCGTGTCACATATTTTTGCGGCCTTCCAAGAGTAACATATCTATTATATTGCAGGTGACTGTACCTCGACAAACTGTCTGTCATACAACGAAAAAATGTCACGTGATCATTTCCATACATTTCACTTTCGATTAGCGTTTTCTATCCACGATTGTCGCTTGTTACGGGAGATTTGTTATGCCTTTAGATTAATTGTAAATAGGTAGGTACCTAAGTAGTTGTACCTAGATTTTTGTAATTAAATACATAAATATAAAAATAATACAAGGAGGACGAAAGAAAATAATTTTTCTCTGTTTACTCGACTCAGGCTCGCTATAAGAGTAACCTGAAACGCTTCAGCTCTGAAGGGCTGTAATTTATGTCTGACTCGATTTCACATGGGCCGAAACATTTCCCCGACAACAAATCTTCTTTGTCGTCACACTCTTGTCAGAGTGGTCGTGGTCGTCATGTCAGGGCCGGTGGCAAGCTTCACAATCCGTCGCCATTCCTCCCGTACTGTAGCCCTTCTTGTACATTCATGGAGTGGTTCATTGAATGCACTTTTGACTAGGTCTGACCAACGCATTGGTGACCTACCGCGCCTTGTGCCTTCGACTTTTCCCTGCACTACAAGTCGTTCCACAGATGTATCATCTCGACGCGTAATATGTCCAAAGAAAGTGAGACAACAAATAACGAGTACAAATGGCGTTGGGCGGGAAACAGCCATCGAGTTAGGCTTATCTACCGAATTGCGTCTAGCCGTCTAAATGGCCTAGTGCAGGCCTCCCCAAATTTATTTTCACTCTGACGCCATTATGAATTTATTGCCATTTCTTATTGACGCTAGTGGCTTTGTGAGCTGTAAAACTCTTGAATCTGTCTTTGCACTCGTTAAAACTGAATTAATGTACATTATCTAAAGTACAGTACCTCAAGCTCCGACATTTTGAAAGTATCCATACAATTATCGAATCTACTTGCGACTCGCGACGCACGAATCGGATTAGACTTGACACCGATTTTTTGAGCACTAGAAATATTATGAGTAGGTTCTAAAAGGAGCCATAGGGGTTTGCGAAGACTACAGTACGAGTAGTGTGCATGTGGATAGCCTGGCCTATAACATCGAAGTTCGCGAATTGCGGGCATTTTTCTTTGTCACTCTAATTACGCCTTCATTGGAGTAAAAGAGAAAGATCCCCGCAATTTGCGAATTTCGGTTTTCGCGGTAGCCTCTCTGGCGTCCGTCGCGTCGGCGTCGTTCCTGGCGTGGAGTTTGGCAGACGTATACGTATAAGCTATGGTAACTTGAATTTATTGCGGTAACGTACGCACCATAGACTACGAGTAGCATTTGAACTTTGGAAATCTGACGTTGATTTGATATTGAGGAGGGACTTTGTGCGGAGAACGATATTAGTATGTAGGTATGGTGACGTATTGTGGCTTGTCGGCACGATTCCAACTTTAAGATACGTCAGTTAATAGATCTAGAAAAGATATGGATTAGATATGTCAGTGTCAAATTGACGTTTCTTCAAACAAATACGTCACTTTTGACACTTGTTTGACGCTGACATATCTAATCCATATCGTTTCAATATCTAGTATTTGACGTATCTCATTGTTCGAATACGGCTGTGTGTCAATATTACATGCAGTCTCAATTGTTCTTACGTGTAGGGGATTTCTCTGAGTCAATTTATAGTATTAGCCTTGATACTTGCGCTGTGAGTCAGGTATAGTTGCACAATAAATAAAATAATGCTCGTTATCAGCGCATTGTTTACCTACTTATTTATAAATCCATATTCTACGCGGATTATTCAGGGGTCGTAGCAAGATTACGGTCGTATATCGACAAACGCTAATCAGAATCAGAATCAGGTACCGAAAAGTCACGTGATCGCAATCATGCATTATGTTTCCTTTAACGATTAACACTTTGGAGTTGGATGCTGACAGTGCGAGGTGGAGGAGAAAATTTAAACAGTCGAAAAGCGGACGCAGAGCCGGTCCCTATGCGCCCCTGAGTGGCAGTATTATATACCTAATTACCTATATAATTCTATATTTTATATTATAAAGGTCAACATCTCCAATTATTGAAGCTAATTTGCTTGTATAATACTTTGAAATATTAAATGTAAAGAAAACCTAACTTAAGGTCTATTGTGTGTTTTTGGTACAGCACAAAACTACGTTGTGACTAGTTTTAGACGATATGCATATTTATACCACTATCAGATAATAGGCTAGGACTAAGCTTCAGTATCTTTAACTTTCGGAGGAAGGAGTAAATACTTTTCTTTTTCTGCTATTGTAGAAAAAAAGTTGACGACAACAGTTTCTCGTCAGAAAGCGTTTTTCTTCGTCCTCGGAAGTAAATCCCATAAAAATCCAGCCAAATAACTTAAACTACCAACTTCCTTCACGGTTGTTGTTAAAGCCTTACCAATGTTGCGTGACATTTATACAGTTCGTAATGCAATGGCATAGAGTTTAAAATCGTGTATTTTAGGTCCTTCTAGTTGTTGGGCGGTATACTGTCTGCAAAGTTTCTTCAATTGCTTGCCTCGTGCCACAAATATCCAATCGAATTCATAAGTTGCTTTTTCACTATGATACGACTATGATGAATGGAGATGAGATGTACGTAGAGTAGACCTAATATGAGGTGTATTTTTGGGCAGTGTTGGTGTAGTGGCGAATGTTCGAATTAGCTCAACTATATGTGGTATTATCTATGAAAAGGGACCTTATTGTCGATGGCGCTTACGACAATAACTACGTTGAATAAAATACGTAGTAGGTTTAAATTGGACATTCTGGCTCATTTCGGTTCGCTATCCCAATTTAGCAATTAAGTTTCTGTGAATACTGGAACATTCAATTTTGTTGTCTATCCATTGTGGAGGTCAATTTATGTTATGTAACGTTGATGAACTGATCAGTCATGGGTTTAAAGGTCCCTTTTTATAGTTTTTTTTTAATAACTCGTAAACGGTAGCTTGTAGCAAAAAATGTTCTGATACATAAGTAATCTACATACAATTTTCTACATTAAACATTATATACTTCTTCGCTACAATCGCTACCTTCAATATTTAAGGGAGAAAGTAAATTATACTCAATAAATAAATAAATATTATAGGACATTTTTACATAAATTGACTAAGCCCCACGGTAAGAAGGCTTGTGTTGTAGGTACTCAGACAACGACGTATATAATATATCAATACTTAAATACATAGAAAACAATCATGACTCGGGTTCGGGAACAAATATCAGTGTTCATCACACAAATAAATTCCCATACCAGGATTTGAACCCGGGATGAACGTCCCAAAGGTATAGGACCCCATGGTTCCGAGCAGGAATGTTACGGATGCAGATTTTTTGACATCCGCGGACGCGGATGCGGATATTTAAAGGTTCACATCCGCGAATGCGGATGTCAAGATTAGGTACTTAAAAACTGTCAAATAATATCATTTTTAGTTATTGTTATTTAAAAAAACGTAACGTTTAGTATTTGAGCAAGCATATAGGTGCGTTATATTTAGTACAGTACAGTAACTTGGCTGACTTTTCTGAATTTAGACTAAGATTTTTAACAAGCAGAAATGTCTGCAAACGATGCTATTAAGCATAGAATAAATTTAAAAGTGGAAAAAAAATACTGTCTTGGGTGAGACTTGAACTCACGGCCTCTGGATCGATACTCCAGCGCTATGTGATCTGAGCCACCAAGACCTCATCCATAGCCAGCAAATTTTTCCACCATATTACTGGTCAAGAGGACCCTAGCGACATCTACATCTTGTGTTACACTTCTTAAACGGCTACCGGAGTTCCAAGTTACATTGGAAATTCACCAGTTACGATGTGCTCAGATGGCACAGCGCTGGAGTATCGATCCAGTGAGTTCAAGTTGCACTCTTAATTTAGACGATTTTACCTAGCAGTTACGCCGCCGTTAAGACGTTCCTGTACCGACTTGTTCGACATCCGCATCCGCATAAGCTCCGCATCGATTTTATGCGGATACGGATGTCGATAATGGTGCGGAAGCTCTGCGGATGTGGATGTGAATATTCGCAACATCCCTGGTCCCAAGATATGGAAAACACATAAAATAATAATAATATTACGAGCGGCGAGTCAAAAAATCAAAATGTTATAGCAGGTATTCGGACCTCTTAGAAATAGCCCCAAATTTAAACCACTTACCACGAACCTTTCCATTTTTCTACAATAGCCTCCAATGCCTGCTGGAATCAGTTGTTTACGGATATCTATTTAAATACTCGTCTGTTGCTAAACTGGCCACTAATACAGTATTCCACAACGATCTATACATGTGGACGTTAGATATCACTATATTCGTCAGACTATTGAAAATAACGTTATTGAGTTGACTTACATGCCCACTGAGCAGATGACTGCTGATGTACTTACCAAGGCATTGCCATATTGTAAGCACTAGTCTTTTGTTCATGACTTGATGGAAGTCGTCCAAGATTAAGAGGGCGTGTTGCAGGTTTCATTCATTTGTAAAATAATATGTACTCCTTGCTGTCATCTTGGTCGACATGACATGCATTCAAATATGTGATTGACGTGATTATTGATTTCTCCTTGTGTTGAATAAACTCTGCTTAAACATATACAGTGCCAACCACTTAAATAGCCTCACCTATATATTGTGAGTATTATCTCTTTATTTATTTATCGTCTTAGGTTAGGTATTTTTATAATATGAATATAAAAGTAAAATATAAAAACACTTACAAAACAAGTATTATAATTATTACGTGATAATTTTTATCAATATATCTTAAATTTGAATTGTACGCCCTGACGTTTATCGAACGACACATTAACAAGTCTGAACTTGTCTACGCACGAAACGTTGTGGACGCAAGAGCTAATACGGGTCGTCCACATGAATAGCCTCAGTGTAACATAATCGTCCAAACCGTGCATTTAAGTTTCGCTTTCAAATTTATTTTATTAAGATTAGATAATACAGAAGGCATTCTATTAAGTACCTGCAGTAACGCGACAAACACAGTGTTTTTGTGACTATGGGACGTAGTAAGAAACTTATAAGTTTAGAAATTGAAAAGGTGAATTTTTATTTAACTCAAAAAATATCCCATCGTGAGATACCTAAAAAAATTGATCGCAGCCCTAAAGTTATTAATAATTATGTTAAAAATAAGGAAAATTACGGCCACCAGTATAAAGGACGCACAAAATTTGCCACTACGGATCGAGAACGTGGACTTATTTTACGCTCTGCTTCAAATTCCACCAAGACCGCCAGGCAGATAGCTAGTGGAATAAATACTAGAGCATCTCTCTCTACAGTTCGACGGATTATTAGAACATCATCCCACCTCAAACGAAAAAAATCATGAGTAAACCTCCTTTGCGCGAACAACATGTGGCGGGTCGATTGTCTTTTGCTAAAAAGTACATGTCCTAGAAAACCGAGTGGCGAAATGTGATTTTTAGTGATGCAAAAAGTTTAATCTAGATGGTCCAGATGGATTTAAATATTATTTTCATGACCTAAGGAAAGAACCGAAAGTACTATCACGTCATCACTCAACTCTCGGAACGGTGATGGTTTGGAGAGCAATTTCTTACTATGGTACTGTTAATTTAATTGTGGTAGACGAATGACTAAATGCTGAAAAGTATTTAAATTCATTAAAAGAAACATAAAGTAAGATCAGGAAAGTAATGGGTAGAAAAAAATGTTTTTTCAGCATGATAATGCTCCCATACACACGTCAGCCATAGTTACAAAGTGGTTTGAAGAAAACCAGATTGGCCATCCTTGTCCCCTGGTCTGAACATCACGGAAAATGCCTGGGGTTGGCTGTCTCGGCAAGTTTATTACAACGGAAGACCGTTTAGTAATAAAGAAGAACTGATTCAAGCTATTTACACTGTTTGGGATTCTCTGGACGTTAATTACACACATTCTTTATATGAATCATTACCTAATCGTATTTTCGAATTAATAAGGTCTAATGGAAGGTATAAAAAATATTAAACGAAAGAGTTTTAATAACTAAACAGTATCTTTTAGCATGAGGCTATTCAAGTGGAAGGGCCAATTATTTGTTTGACATTATTTCTTAAAACTTTGATTAGATAACAATAAATTTTTGATTTACTATTACTAGGCTTCTTGTTTTATTCCATATTTAATGTTTAATGTATATCTCCTTTTTATATTACTATGAGAAATATTAATTTTTGTGAGTGAGGCTATTCAAGTGGCTGGCACTGTATATTTGATAAAATATGTGTTTAAATTAACATCTATAATAGTGTTATCTGAATGTTGTCTGGAAGAGATCGCTTTTTAGCGATAAGTCGGCCTGTTGTTACCTACTTTACTATGTCCTGTCTTTGTTAGAAACATGTATTTTTTCTTTGTAGTGCATAATAAAATACTTCATTATTATTATATTTCCGTCACAAACTCTTGGGTTTTCAAGCCCCGTCATTTATAAAGCATGCGTGGGGTATAGATCCAACACGTAGAGGCCGTTTGGAGAGCTTTGATGTCACGTAGAACGCCTGGTGGAACCCATTCACGAGTATTTAAATAGATATCCGTAAACAACCGATTTCAGCAGGCATTGGAGGCTATTGTAGAAAAATGGAAAGGTTCGTGGTAAGTGGTTTAAATTTGGGGCTATTTCTAAGAGGTCCGAACACCTGATATAACATTGCGATCCACAGTGTATCGAGGCAGGCGGTGACTCGCCGCTCGTCATTATTATTATTTTTATGTGTTTTCCATATCCCGGGACCAGGGATGTTGCGAATATTCGCATCCGCATCGGCAGAGCTTCCGCACTATTATCGACATCCACATCCGCATAAAATCGATGCGGAGCTTATGCGGATGCAGATGTCGAACAAGTCGGTACAGGAACGTCTTAACGGTGGCGTAACTGCTAGGTAAAATCGTCTAAATTAAAAGTGGAAAAAAATACTGTCTTAGGTGAAACTTGAACTCACTGGATCGATACTCCAGCGCTGTGCCATCTGAGCACATCGTAACTGGTGAATTTCCAATGTAACTTGGAAATCCGGTAACCGTTTAAGAAGTGTAACACAAGATGTAGATGTCGCTAGGGTCCCCTTGACCAGTAATATGGTGGGAAAATTTGCCGGCTATGGATGAGGTCTTGGTGGCTCAGATCACATAGCGCTGGAGTATCGATCCAGAGGCCGTGAGTTCAAGTCTCACCCAAGACAGTATTTTTTTCCACTTTTAAATTTATTCTAAGCTTAATAGAATCGTTTGCAGACATTTCTGCTTGTTAAAAATCTTAGTCTAAATTCAGAAAAGTCAGCCAAGTTACTGTACTGTACTAAATATAACGCACCTATATGCTTGCTCAAATACTAAACGTTACGATTTTTTAAATAACAATAATTAAAAATGATATTATTTGACAGTTTTTAAGTACCTAATCTTGACATCCGCATCCGCGGATGTGAACCTTTAAATATCCGCATCCGCATCCGCGGATGTCTAAAAATCTGCATCCGTAACATTTCTGCTCGGAACCATGGGGTCCTATACCTTTGGGACTTGGGAACGTGCGTTGTGTGATGAACACTGATATTTGTTTCTGAGTCATGATTGTTTTCTGTGTATTTAAGTATTGATATATAATATATTATATACGTCGTTGTCTGAGTACCTACAACACAAGCCTTCTTGAGCTTACCGTGGGGTTTAGTCAATTTATGTAAAAATATCCTTTAATATTTATTTATTGAGTATAATTTACTTTCTCCCTTAAATATTGAAGGTAGTGAAAAAGTATATAATGTTTAATGTAGAAAATTGTATGTAGATTACTTATGTATCAGAACATTTTTCGCTACAACCTACCATTTACGAGTTATTAAAAAAAAACTATAAAAAGGGACCTTTAAACCCGATGACTAATCAGTTCATCAACGTTACATAACATAAATTGACCTCCACAATGGATAGACAACAAAATTGAATGTTCCAGTATTCACAGAAACTTAATTGCTAAATTAGTATTGGGACAGAGCGAACCGAAATGAGCCAGAATGTCCAATTTAAACCTACTACGTATTTTATTCATCGAAGTTATTGTCGTAAGCGCCATCGACAATAAGGTCCCTTTTCATAGATAATACCACATATAATACTTATGAAATATTCCCAAGAAAAAGAATATTATTATACGGGTCATGTTATTTAAAGTTGTCCCCTACACTTTTTTTTCAAAATTGGGTTTTTTTGTGTTCATTCTACTCAGAATCACGAGCACTTTCTATCGTAATAGGAGAAAAAAAGTGTCCCAAGGTTTTTTCCCATTCCGTTACCATTTTTTCATGGACTTTGTATGGCGGTTTCGGAATGGAAAGATCGAAAAATGTATGTAAATCTTTTTTCTGAGTTTTCCTTCTCATGTTGAAAAGATTTGGTCTTAGAATAGGCTAATTCAAATAATAATTTCACGGAAACTAAAACTAACTAGAATAAGTATTTTTTAGTTTCCGTGAAATTATTATTTGAATTAGCCTATTCTAAGACCAAATTAACTTCTCATCATCGATATCGTCACAAATATGATCACATGTTAATCTCACATGTATGTTAATCCGGGTTTCTCTGTGGCCAACAATGGCGGCTGTTCCCAGCGCCGTCAATATGCACTTTCGCTGATAACACCGTCGCTGCGCAAGCGACGCGACTCTTACGCTAATGTTACCAGACTTCTACAGTTCTACGGGTAGGTAAATTTGTATTTTTAAATAATACACTTGCCATTCGTCGAGTGGCATGGGAAATAGCGAGGAAAGTATACCCACCACTCCCTATTTTGTCGGTTTTTGGCAGGAGTCAAATACCTGGTATACCTAGTTCGAAGCAGGTCTTCTCAAGCTTGGGTATTATCTTCCCCTCTTCTTCTTCTAAGCAGAGGGAGTAACGGGAGGAGCGAGTCCCACATACCACCTTGGGGGTGAGATGCCTAAATGCATTTACCCCTGCGTCAAAAAAAAAGTGACGCTAATGACTCGATGAGAATTCGCGATGACAACCATATGACAACTAACGTGCTTGTCATAAATTTATAATCATGACTCTCTCCCTGATTTTTCGTGGATTTTCCTGTATTACCAATAAGGTTAGTAGTAATGCGATATTTATTTATATAAAGTTTATTTTATTTCAGTTTTTAAAAATTTTGATTTGCATTTGTCTTTATACTGTAGCTCATATACCTGTGTGGTATAAATTCTAAACAAATATCTATCTTTCTATTATGGTAAAAATAATTTATTTGGTTTAGACCTACCTCTACTCTACCATATACATTTGTGGATGTCAAGACTCTATTTCTAAATTCTTGGTGACGGGGTGCTCAATAAAACAGGATAAGTATTTAAAAACATTTTATTTTCTTCGCATTACAAATAACTTACAAACGTACGAGTTTACATTATTCATTTGTACAAACACTTGTATAAAACTTATACATTTGTATTGCTTTTTCCATGTATTTCCGTAGAAGAGTATTGATAGGTAGGTAAAGTACATTTTAGCAGAAAAAGAAACAGATCTTATTAAGGCATAAAGAACCTCAGACGTAAGTTAAGAAGAACAATACCTAAATTCAAAATTGTTTTGCAATTGTTGAAAACTGTGAAAAAGAAAACACTTTTAGTTTGTTGTTAAAAAAAATACAAAAAGTCGAAATAAGTAAAAGTAGGATAAGCGTTTTAATTAAATTATAAATCATGCAATTAAAGATTGACAACATAACTAAACTAAAATTACATTAATAATTCAAAAACCTACTTAACATAGTTACAGGCGATTTAGTTCAAGGCAACTTTAATACTACGTACGTTATATTACTCTTACATTATTTACATTTGAACACACGTCATCAAACTGTAATACAAAATAATACAATTATTTGTACTTATCTCTTTATCATACATTTTTAAACTAAGTTAACTTATCCGAAGTGGCAAAGTGGGATATGTCTTAACATATAAGATATGGTTACGTACAAAGCGTTAGATATGTTATTATAATCCAAATAATTTAAAGCTGCCATTTAAATATACTTACGAACCAACCTAGAAAAATAGACAGAATTGCATACTCCAACCTTTTTCTCTCTATTTCTCTACATAGGGCAACATAAATATTAGAGATGCAACGGATAGTTGTTTGGCCGGATACCGGATACCGGATATCCGGCCTGGACACTGGCCGAATATCCGGTATCCGGCCGCCGGATATTCGGCCGACGGAACTATACCTACATTTCGGTTTTTCAGGTGCGCATTCTGCGCAGGTTTGATCTGTTTCCTAGAAATGTTAGCGCGGACGCATTTCTAGGTTCGAAATGAGTGCGCTTGCAAGTCAGTGGAATGATTAAATTGTTTTAAAATAATAAATAAGTACAAGTATGACCGTGTTTGTTTCTTAAATCCAATTTGTTTACTTCGAAATCAAGCAATGTTACTATCCGGTATCCGGCCGGATAGAAGGTCACTATCCGGTATCCGGCCGGATAGTAAAATAATGGCCGGATAGGCCGGATACCGGATAGTAACCGGATATCCGGTGCATCTCTAATAAATATATAGGCCACACATTTCGTTAATGCTAACTTTTGCACGAAAGACGTTTTAGAGCAAAACCACGTAACTTAAGCCTTTTTGCGAGACGAAAACCCACCCCTTTAATCCATCATGAGGCAAGGTGCTGCCAACAATAGGACGTCACATTTAGAAGCGATTACGTCCAAATTACACGTCGCCTATAAATTTGTCAAAATTGTCAATGGGCAAGCCTTTTATATAGATACGCATAAGCATACGATCTGACAGCGGCGGCGAATTTTAGAGATGAACTATTGTATGCTTTAATTTCAATACAATAAGTATTAAAATTGGTCAATTTGTGTTTGATGGGCACGAGTCACAACATGGTTAGTGCAACACCTGGTTTCCATTTGCGAGCAATTTGCCAAAAGCAAAGCTGTTTCTATTACTAAGGAAGACAATGTCCTTGTTTGTCAGCTACGGAATCAAAAAGGCTGTTTTAAAAATGATTTATGTATTACACAAAAAAAGCTACATAAATCCCTTATTATTAAAATGTATTGGCAAGCAAAACGTGTAGATTGTGATTGGAAAGATGGGATATAGTTTTACTTTCTTTTACCCAAATAAAATTGAACTAAATAGGTCTCATGAAAATTAATATTTAACTTTTATCTTTGTGTGGGCTTTCCGAAAAATATATTGTACTTATTACGGTAGTGTTATTCCGTAGCCGAGCTCTAGTTTCTATCTGTTACATTGATTACAGTTCTCCTTAACTATGGCGTGGGATAAAACTATCAAAAAGTCAGTCTTTCGATCGGAGGATGCGTGAGGAAGGTCCAGGATCACGAGATGATGCAGTTTTTGTCGTTCTGCGCATTCTTTCTCTGTCTTTCTCTCTTAGCACAGGCCACGGCGTCATTGGGCACGTAGGAAATTCTTACACCACCGTAAGCTCGTCTCGTCGGTAAAGTATAAGACTCAGCCGATGACGAAGACGAGGAGCATGTACTGCAGTAGCTGCTCGCGTCATCGTCTCTTACTTTCTCTTTCCTTACAGGCTCGTCAGGCTCAAACGCTTGGTTATCATCACCGCAGAACCTTACAGTTCTCCCTCCTCTAGGTTTCCTCGGGGAGTTACCGTCTACTAACGTAAGTTCAGGCATTGAAGAAGAGTGCCCAGGGTTTACAACTTGCGCGTCCACAGGATGCGGCGGTCTCCAATCTTCGGGCGGCTCTTCCTGTGGTTCTTCAGACGTTGGTGTGGGTTGGATCTGGTGTTCGGTCATAGATTGTTCTAGACGCAGATCAGCTAGAGCCCTGTCGAGGCTGAGGCAAGCGTGCGGCGGCGGTGGGTGCGGGGGCGGTGTTTCTGGTGCCAGTGACCCACTGGGCTCAGAATCCGCGTCTATATGTGGCGAGGGTTCTCGCTGCGGCGTCACAGGCGGGGATGTGGGAGACGGTGGTCTGCGGGGGCGGGGCGCGCGCGGGGGGCGCGGGCCGGGGCCCGAGGAGTCGGAGGGCGTCGGCGGTTCGCCCTTTGAGCACGCTATGGAGCAGAATATTGCTCCTTTCCGGGGTAGGAATGGACGACCTGGGGGACAAAATAGTTATGTAGACCTTAACTTCTTTTAATTTATAAATAAAATGGTATAATTGTATTAAGTAGGTATCACAGTTAGTGATGCTCCTTTTCAGGGTTCCGTACCCAAAGGGTAAAACGGGACCCTCTATTACTAAGACACCGCTCTCCGTCCGTCCGTCCGTCTGTCACCAGGCTGTATCTCACGAACCGTGATACCTAGACAGTTGAAATTTTCACAGATGATGTATTTCTGTTGCCGCTATAACAACAAATACTAAAAAGTACGGAACCCTCGGCGGGCGAGTCCGACTCGCACTTGTCCGGTTTTATTTAGTGTCACAATTAAGTCTGGTAGCTGATGGTATGTTGTCAACTTGTTCCTCAATTCCAGCAAATTTTCAACGCTTTTACTCTACACTACGGATATAATCGTACAGATATCGTTAATGACACTAACCTAGCAAGCTGGCTCGGCAAGTATGACACGCGAAGCAGCGCTCAGTAGCGTGCCAATGTTGTCCTTCATGCGACATCTGCCCCTGGTCCACGCCGACCGGCTCTCCACAGGCATCGCAGTACTCCGCGAAGCAGCCATCGAAGCAAGGCAGGCAGTACGGGCGGGCCTCGCGCATGATGTAGCGCTGGCCTCCGAGCTGGCGGGAGCACTCGGCGCACGCGAAGTGCTTCATGTGCCACGCTCGGCCTTCGGCCTCCGTGCATTCGTCCGCGAGGATTATCTGCGGATGAAGATTACGGTGAGTTTGATGTTTGTTGAAGACTAAATTAGGTGGATTTTAGTAATGAAATATTAGGATTAAAAAAACAACGTAGTATGGACAAGTTAGAGAGTAATATTTTGAAATATTTGGAATATTTTGTGAGGAATATTTTTTATAGATACGTTGAGAGTGATACAATAAACTTTTAGTGATACAATAAAGTTTTAGGTTAGTGGGAAAAATTTGCCCAAACCCGTAAATGTGTCATATTAAACCTTTAATATTAAAATTAGGTACTAAGGAATTTTAGGAACTCACAAACATAATCAATATAACACGGAGGCAAATAGAAGTTTGTTAGACGGTAAACGGCAGTACTAATTAATTTTATTTAAGTTTAAGTTAACTAAGCTAGCTGTTTTACTAATATATATGTTCTTGGGGAATAATAATCGTATCCCATCATCTCCACCACTTTAAAAAAAAAGATTATTAATTCATTATTTTGGCAGTAAAGCTTTAAACTGCCATACTGTAACCACATATAGTGATCGTATCGTAAACGGAAAGCACCGTAACGTAACAGGCATCGTTCAATCATCTAAAAACTGACGACTCCAGCCAAATCCGAACTTTCCCCACGACCCAAACCAGTTCCTTCTAATTAAGAATCTGGAGACTAATTGGGCATTCAACGTGCGCCTGGGCAGATGCTGTCGACCCCGCACTTATTTCTATTAAAAAGCACTAAGTTTTCTTAAGCGAATTTATTTATATCGCTTTCCAAGAGCAGCAATCCATACAAACCAGTATAAATGTGCCGTGATAAAGGAAGAATTGATATAGATCTTGAAGATACTCTTATACTGGTTAGTGATGTTAAAGATGGTTGTAACAGTGAAGATCCAACGGCGCTTACGTCGTTGTGAGCCGACTCGTGCGCACAATACCACTGGGAGTCTCCCACGGGCCTCAAACTTATGTTTGTTCATGTTCATTAGTGAAGTTTCCTCATATTAATATTTAGAACGGTACATTTGATGCAAGTGTAACAGTTGTCAAGACTTCGTTGCAATTTTGAGTTTAATTGATTATAACGGGTTTGCGTAACTGGTGTCATTAACACGAATGCAATCAGGTTCTGGCAATTTTATTATAATAATACCTCATATATTAACACTTACTTAAGGTGGAAGTGAGTAATGTATCTTTAATTTTTTTTTGTTTTAAACGATAGGTACTACCTTTCATATTTTTATTGTCAGATTTATTATTTATTTTAGGGTGAGGATAAACTAACATATATATTTAAGTAGGTTTACTGTACTTAACTAACACTGTAATTTGGTCTGAATTAAATACCTATATATGATTGATTAATAGGTTGAAATTTGTAGCTAGTTATGGTTATTTTTAATATAAAAAAGCTATGCTATTTTATTCAGTTTAAATGTTCGCATTATTTGTTTCGTGATTCTACCTACTATCAATTATATCACTTCAGCGCAAAGGAGTTAATGTGATTAATCAAATTAATAATAGCATAAAAATCTTAGGAAATAGCTACTTACGCCATAAAGTACCAAAAAAGTTTTATAGATATACAAACTGCGCACTATGCACAGTAAGTATGCCCCTAATAAGCAACAAGATATAAGAATTTTCTTGAGAAGTATTGGCACAGCAGGATTAGGTACGAGTATAACAAGTCGTATGACTCAACAGATAAGTGCGTCTTGTTGTTTTGCCGCTAATGTATCAATCACTTTATCGCATAACTGCAGTTATTTTATAGGCACATAATATTGTTTTATAGTCTATCAGGTTTAAATTTTCTTAAATATGCATCATCACAGTAGGAAGCTGACAAGTACTGTACATGTACAAGGGGCATCTTCTAAAGTACTTATAATCGATTTGACTCCATTTCTGCAAAAGTAGTTTCATGTGATTTAAAATGGGTGATCTACGGGTTTCTAGTTGAACTTTGTTTAGCAATATAAAATTGTATAGTTAGATGAAGAAAGTTACCTACAGTTAAACCTTCGTAGTTAAAGAAGGTTCTGTTTACAGTAGGCTCTAATTATTTTATTATTAATTCATTAAGCATATGATTAAGTATTAGACCACGAAACAAATTATTTTCCCCGTTAAGGAAGAGATCCCAACGTAACTACCTCCATTTTCCAAGTTATTAAAAAGGTAATTCATCCCGCGTAATGTTATGTATGACCTCTGATTCAAGTGTTCTAATCCTCGTCTGCCGGTATTCAACTGCGGCCTGGGAGCCGTCAAGATGCCACATTGTCTGTGCCACAATAACTACACCGTCTAACACACTACCGTATTATATTAATATTTATGTTGCTGTGCAAAGATAAAGCTTGCTATTTTTAGTGTTTATTTTACAAACGCTTGACATTTTGAGTGTTCTGTAGCAAACTTGACATTTTGAGTGTTCTGTAGCAAAAAACCTTAAATAGAACCAATTATCGATATCGATACCAAACCATTACAATCATGACAATAGATGTTGACTCCTCCTTTCATTGTCTACTTACAAAGCTTTTTCATTAATTTTGATTGCAACTAGGTACTTAAATAAATTCGACATTTTGATACCGACTTAAGTCATTCTGACAATTATTACATCGAATAATACCTACATCAGTTCATTTTATTGAGCACTATTATGATATTTAAGAATAACTTATTGTGATATGTGATAATTCATCAGTTTATCAACCTCGGTAAAGTTTACTTGTCCTTGCACTATTTAAACGTGAAACCAAATTGCACCCGTCAAGCCGTGGTGTGATTAGATTTATTAGTATAGATATAGAAGCTTGCAACTATTGGAGCAATGTCCAACATTGCCACTGCACATATTTGGGAGTTTTCAGAAAATAGTGTAGCCTATTAGGGCGAGTAGTTAAGGAAAGTCAATCGCTGTCAGTTTTGTGTCGAACATTATCCACGGAATCTATATCCCCGGAATCAACTTTTCGCCTTTATTTACATTGTAATATCGCTTAAAGTTTATGAAATGAACACCAAAACCAAGCATTTAATGAAATTTTTTGCTTAATAATTATTGTCATAAAACTTTTCTTAACAATTCACCCTAATTGGGTAGGTTCACTATTTTCTGAAAACTCTCATTTACGCCTTCTTGCAAGACTTTGCATGTAAGTACGATGGACTTACTCGTATCTTTATGATACGGCAACCTTGGCCATTACATCATTTAACTAATTATACAATTGCTAGGGCCTACTGTCGTTTACATAACTCGACACACACGACACGCAGGACCGGAGGAATTTCTGATTCATTTCATTTGTTGAAATAACGGAAAAGGTCATTTTTATATCGTCTAAGATAACATAAACGTGCCTATTGTTGGCAGTGTTAGGAAAAACGTTATGCTTAGATAAGGAATGTCGCGGACCAAGACGGAAGGTATTTTTTAATACAGTTGCTCAAAAAGTGCTACTTTACGTAGCTGTTTAGCGTGCGGAAAGTTGGTTATCTCGAACTAGTGCTTTTTACTTTTCCAATTTTTTTAAATTTATACTTGTTCCAATTCACGACTACTTATTGATGAGTGTTAATATTAGTTTCCTTTAAACGTCGTAATCAGCATAAAAACCTACCGTAAATGTAAGAATACGAAAAATATTACATATTTCATATTTAATTACTTACCTCTTCATCATTATAACACGTTTATTTTTTAATATTCAATATTGAAAATTCCGTTCTTAATAAGTTGACTGAATGGAACGGAATAGCTGCCAAACGCCCATAGATATAATATACTTAAAGACGACGTCTAACCGAGCTGTCACTGTTACCACTTTTGTTTAGTGTACGATTAACAATGTTTTTCTTATTTTTTCGCAACTGTATTAAAAAACGTCGTTCGATACACGTGCGGAAATGTCATTCTTCACTCGTCCCGAGTCTTGCCACTCGCCTGCGGCTCGTGGCAAGATATCTCGGTACTCGTGAAGTAATGACATACCTTCCGCACTAGCATCGAAATGTACTATAATGTACTTACTTATTTAAAAGTATCTAGTGCTTGGTACGAGTGTATATTATATATATAGTCCTCCATATCTTCTCCGACAACGGTACCTTTTAGTACAATTTTCTCTGATGAGCAATACATGGCTTGCAAAACGGATCTTCGTTTTATATAATATATCTTATTGCACTATACACAATAAGGTTTTACACGTGCTTTTACTAAGTATGTAAAGTTTAAATCAGTCATCCTCGTTTCATGTCCAAATATATTTTGCACTAAATGGCCGCTTATAGCAATTATATTACAACGCACACGTACCTACAGCTTTTACTTGGTATATCCGGTATGGTGGACTAGTATCAAAATTTCAAAGAAAAATTTAGGCAAAACAACTTCCAAGTTGCATTTATAATCGTATTCTTGTCGTAGTGCAGTAAAATAAGACCGAGACAACAAACGAATAAAGACATCGACTTTTCAAATATCAAGCCAAATTGTTTTACAAAGTACCGAACCGCCGTCATTGCCAAAAGTGAAATGTTAATGTAACGGATGCAGTCCAACTCTCGTGGCCTTATGGCTGAGGGAATAAGGGCTGAAGTGGGTTGGCAGTGCGCTTTAGTAGCGTTCACCCTAGTGCACTTGTCGGTAGGGTTGCCAAAATACTATTTTCATATTAATCACACCGATCACAAGTACTCGTAATATAATCAAGACGATCGGGTGTTAAAGAAAATTAAGAATATTTATGGAATTATTTAACTGAAAGATTATTGTATTGAAACTAAATATTCTATTTAAGAGATGATAAGAGCTAATATTCTAATAAATGGGTATAGTATAAATTGAATATTTGCTAGTCACTGCCGATATCTATACGAAAAAATATGACAGTGAGAAGACAGTATAGCACAGCAGTCTATTCGAAATTTTATTAGTACTTATGTATTTTAAAAGCCCAATATATATTTATGTCGGTTCACGATTGTGGTGATATATCGGCCACCGTTACATTAAGCTGTGCCAGCCCTGCGTGTGTCGGGAGGCCCACGAGACGAGACTGATGGCGGCGCGACACGCGACGCTGATTTACCGACTATCGGCTCAATCGATACCGCCGAATATACACTATTACACGCATATCGATACCGCCGAATATACACTATTACACGCATATCGATACCGCCGAATATACACAATTACACGCATATCGATACCGCCGAATAAAGTAAGAGCGGTTACAGACTTGTGTTTTTCTGCGCGAGTACGGTTGTTTCGGCCTTACGCTTTTACACGCGCGCTATATATCGCTACATCTGGTCTGTACGCGCCTACTATACACGCGCATCCAAAAGCGTTGCCGGCATTTAAAATGGAAGTACGCTATTTCCTCTAAAAAAATTTATTCTCTAATATAATTGTACGACTGCAATAGTTAACCCATTCAAATATTATTTCGTGTGGATTTTTTCGGATTACGATTTTTTTATCCATTAAAAGGTCAAGTGCACTGCAGTCTGAAACTTGGCAGGCTTGCGCCCGCAGTGAGGCAAGGCCTACCGTCAAATTTACTTCTTCACCTTCGCTATTAAACTGATGTAGGTAGGCGGTATTTATGTTGTTAATCTTTATGTAGATCTGTGAGCTACAGCGTTTTGTAGTTTTAGATCTTTTGTTTATGTCTCTTTGTTGCTGAACACAGCTTGTAAAATTTAAATTTATAAATTAAACCCCGATTCAAGATATCACTTATTACAATGGCGCCAAGTTTATTTCGAAAATTTTTGGCACAAAGTTTTTACTTCCAAAATTATGACATCTGTAATTATGCATCAGGTAATTAAATGGTTGTTTAACCCTATCATAAACTCTTCTCAATACTTTGCCACAGCAAACACAAAAGAAACGTAACAGCCATTCGAAATCTCATTCAATTATCTACCTTATTCTCACGCAATAAATTCCAAATTCAAGCTGGTTTCCCAATGCGTGATACGGCTGTTTTGCGTGTTAGGGCGGAACTCTCCCCTGTATCAATTAGACAAGAATTTGCAGGGCTCGTAAAAATGGCCGCTTCACATGCAATCGTCTGGTCTACATTGATAAATGTAACCTGTTTCTTTACACTGCTGGGTAATATTTCCAATTTATATGTCTTTTGGCACGTCATGAACTTCGTTACTAATGTTACCTATATGACTTAATTTGATAAGTACCGTAAAACCACCCTTTTTTTGACGGAGTGGGAATGCATTTACGCACGGTGTGTGGGACCCCTAACTAGAGTCCAAAAGCTACTATGATCTAAAATCTAAATAAAACTCGAATATCCGATTCAGGGGGCATGCACAGCCATCTCGCTCACTCTTACGCTCAGTAATGGCTCCTCTACACGATGGGCCAGCGCCGGCCACTCCGAGGGGCCCATTTATGCGTTAGAGGGAGCAAGTGATATTGCTATCTCATTCTACCGCATGGCTGCGTCCCTTGGAGTGGCCGGCGCTGGCCCATCGTGTAGAGGAGCCATAAGAGTGAGAGAAGAATCTACAATTCTACACCCATGGGGCCTTAAGCCCCCTCTTAAAATCATTCCGCAAACCAGCATTTTCCTAACAAGCCTCCACCTATACCCGTAAGGTCATGAAAAGTGGAAATGTCGTGGCCGTTATCGGCCAGCGGGGTCATTCACCCCATTATTTGGACGCTCGTATTTTTACCAATTAAGTGGCCATTTTCCTGGCTCGCTCATAATTGAGCTAATGATTGTTAACGGGGAATTCTTTAGCGTAATTACCTATTAAGAAATGCGTAAGGAGTTTGGGTGGCTTGGTATTTAATTTACGTGCAGTGTAGTTGACTTTTATGTATTTTAGTTTATGATTTAAGAATGCTTTGGTTATATTTTTATTTAATCTTTATGTATTGTACGAATGGCGGATGGCGGACTTAACGCCTTAAGGCATTCTCTACCAGTCAACCATAGGGCAAAACAGAAAAACTCGAATGTGGGTGCAGTAAGAAAAATATTTCAGAAAACATAACAAGTAACTATTAGCAATTTCGGTTACCTATGAGGACTTTTTAGAAAAATTGATCAATTTTTTTTGGAAATATTTAAAGTTCATTGTATTTTACTCAGAATAATAAGTACCTAACCTAGGTAATCGTAAACTAAGTATATAAATAAATAAGAATATTTATTTCGTGTAAACGGCAAAACAGGCAAATTCCGTACGGAACGTTCCGTGGTCGTGTTTGTCGACGTGACAGCGTGACAATGACAATGTCTGCATTTGTCTCTTTCAATCGCTTGACACTTATTTTTATCGCGTGGATAAAGTGATAAAAAAATGTGATCGCCGCTGGTCATTTATTCGATATTTTAAAGATCTCCGCAAGTCTATTATGGATCGCTTTATCCACATTTATCCATGTGATAAAACAACTGTCACTCTTTAACTCTGCGGGATAGAAAGAGACGGACACCGTTTTATCACGCTTTCACGTAGACAAATACGACCATCATATCCGTACTGTAGTAGGTACCAGGGTCTCATATACGAGGTACTTTCCATCTGCAGACCTCCAGCTTGCCTTCATTAAATAACAAACCGCAACTTATTAACTACTTATTGTTACAGTATTCACACCTGCCGCCAAAGCCTATGTTTTCGCGAACGTGCTGCTTGCACATATCATTACATCTGCACTATTGATCAATAAAAATGGGTTATTTTGTATGAAAATTTCCTGCCAAAGCGAACCCTTTCGATAGCTCTTGGGTATACATGCAGATCACGTAGGATAATTATCGATGGTATCTTCACGGCCGATAGATTAGAGTTGAATGACCTTTTTATCGAGATCTCTAATTTTATCTTTATCACCATATCCATCAAACGTGATGTTTTATGACTAGCTACCTCCCGCGGCATTGTTCGCGTAGTGGTCTATCCAGAAATTTAAAAATCTATGGAATTACATATTATCATTCATATATTTGCCTTATAATATAAATCATAACCCACTAACCCAGACAACGAAATACACATAGGGATAAGTTCGCCAAAGTACATTGTACATAGGTTTTTTGTTTTTATTGTTCTTAACCTGTCTTATGGTAGAAAAGTAAAATAATACAGCCAATAATAGTCAATAACGCTCTAGACTTTGCATAGGTACGGTCAGCCAAGAAAGTGGTCTACCACTTTTCGACTCTATCATCTGATTGATTGACCACTTTCTTTGCTGACTGTACGTCTGTCTATCTTCATTTGTTTACTCTAGCGATCTTCGCTCACAGGTTCCTCCAAGATTTCAGTATCAGATTCTATCCATCAGACTAATATTTGTGTTTCTTCTAAGTATTTTCTCAAGCACTCAGAGCACTTTTCCAAGCTAATGGAATCGAACTCCGACCCTCGACCCAGAAAGCCCTCCCGGTGCTTAAGATCGTAAGATATTGGAGAAATCGTGACGGTTACGACGTTTTAGTTGCAAGAAATTAGCCGTTCATGCTCCACGCGAAACGATTGTAGGATTTGAATGATTGATGTGTTCCGTCCACTGCGTTCGAATTGTGGGTTCTGAAAAATTTGGTTGTAGCAGTTTACAGATATGAATATAATAAATATTACGTACAGCTCTTGGACCACAGGTAAACGACAGTAGAAAGAAATACAAAAAGTTTCAACACTCGAATGATTTATCGACCAACAATCGATTTTGCCACATAGGCTGCTTAAATCATACATTTTCTGAACGGATTTGCTGAAACACTGGTCGGGTTGTAAGAAATACGTGCAAGAAGCTTGGCGGTCGTTATCAGTTGCATCGAATACCATTTGTTTTGAAAACGTCGCCAAAAATTTTTAAAAGCCTTTTTTGGCAATGGTATTTTACATTTGTGGAATAAACACTTTCTTAACACTTTTTGACCATACGGTCTTGAAATTAGCATGTTCCTGTATTTAGGGGTCATTTCAGGAATGCTGTTCCGCTTCGTTGCCCTTACATCGTGCACATTGTTAACTGACAATATAATTATATACTTTATTGCAAAAATATAAGACCCATCAGTGGTCAGTAAAAAGTGTAGCTGTTTGTACTATCGTTGAATCAATGAATTAACCACTTCTCAACCTTATTTCAAAGATATAAGCCCCATCAGTGGTCACAGTCAACCGCGTTAGTTGAACAGGCGGCTCGATAAGACTGATTTATTGGCCAACTGGTAAACGGTCGATTTTGGCAACCCTAAGTACTTAATGTTGGCAAATTTGGGGTAAAGGTGGTTGGAGGGTTAAAAGAGCGTGACGAGGCATTGCAGCAGGGGCGGTAAATAATGTCAAGACATGCGAATTCCAGAACGAGACAGTGTATAAATTATGCATCGGAGTTTAATCGGAGAGAGAGAATAAAGTAAAAGTAATATTCTAAAACTTTTTTTGCTTGGCTAGTGTGAGAGTTACTAATAACCAAATTGCTGACTTGTGTTTCGTTTATGCCTGGGGATAAAATATTTTTTTGTAAAAGCCTTTTTTTATTTTTTTTAGGTAAGTATAACACTAGCATTAAGTAGCACGTTATCTTTTCGCGGATTAGCAAAGTAATATTTTTGGTTTTAATTAATATGGATTTCCGCAAAGTAACGCTTGATTCTATTCACTAGAGGCATTTTAATCCAAATAAAATGTTTAATAGTTAAATTGTAATAAATAGTATTCTATATTTAATGAGCCTTGAAAAAAGCTTGAAAAAAAAAAGTTTACAAAAATTTTTTCTCTATTGCCTTTGCCAAAGTGAACTGGACAAATTCGTCAAAAATCAAATGATAACTGACTGACGGAAGTATTCTTGTTACAATTGATCAATTCAATTCAATTGCACCGCAAACACGAGAAATGAACTTCAGCATGAAATTACCGCAAACGGGAGCGCCATTTCAGCTTCGAACATCTTTTCTCGACTTGATGTTGACTTGTGTTTATTCACAATACATCTCGGTCGGACTAACTACGTTAAATCCAATTAAACTTGATAATTTAAAATGTGAAAGTTTGTATGTTTAGATGTATGGATGATGTAAAGTTGTAAGTATACTATAGAAAACACCCATACAACCATTTCCAGTCGCCGTTACGACGCGGTGTAGACACATCTTGTGTCGACACCGTCTGTTTCGGTCACAATTCCAGTCGCAGAGTCGTCGCCGTGTCGACACAGTTACCAGAAATGGGGAAGGGTCGACACATGACACAAAGTGACATAAAGTGTGGTCGCCGTGTGCACACATTGTTACTAGTTTGCGACTACTTTATGCCAAAATCATTCGTTCATTCGTTCATTTTGTTCCTGTCAAATGGAAACTGTCAGATGAAAAAATAGTTAAATAAAAATAAGTGACATTAATACGCCATCTCTAAAACGGATTACAAGACGTAATTATATATTGTTTGCATTTATATTACAATAGGACTGAAATTATTATGGGGAATTAAACTGCTCGAGTGATTTGATAAACTAAGTGTAATATAATCAACGCGCCACCAAATTGTTTTAGTTTAGCCGGAAATGAAATTGTTTACTTCTCAGTGCCTGTGTTCATAAATATATTATTTGATGCATTTTTAGTACTTAGATGCGTATACTATACTTAAATAACAGAAATAACGCTTTACATACTACGTAACTTGTTAATTATGATGTATAAATATGGTTTAAGGCTGAGAAATATTGCAGTCACAAAGTAGTCGCAAATGTTTCGACTTTGTGTCGACTCTGTGTAGACACATGACACGCGCTGTCAAAAGTAATAACAAAGTTACTGGATTTGCAAAATGGCTCCTTGTGTTCATTTGTTTTCAGATATTCTCAAAGTGTAAAAATGCCGTGGTCAGAGATGGGACTTAATAGATTAACTGTTTATTCGACTAATTAATGGAATAAAAAAAGTTAATCCTCAAATATTAATCACGATTAGTTTAGTCGACCTAACATAGATTGAAATTGAATTAATCTGAATATTAATTGAATAAATTATCGACTAAATCTCGGTTGGAAGTTGACAGGGGGCCATTTTTGTACGTAAAAATAATAGAAATGTCTTGCATGCAGATGGTAGCCAAACACTTTGTCATAAAAGTCGAAATGGGTGTCGATTAGGTTTTAGGGAGTGCCGATTTCGAAAATGATGACCATTTTGGAATCCAAAATGGCGGCCATGCACTGTGTCATAAAAGTCATCATGGATGTCGTTTTATACGTTTTAGGGGGCCCCAATTTTGAAAATGATGACCATTTTGGATTCCAAGATGGCGGCCATGCACTATGTCATAAAAGTCGTCATGGATGTCGTTTTATAGGTTTTAGGGGGCCCCGATTTAGAAAATGATGACCATTTTGAAATCCAAAATGGCGGCCATGCACTATGTCATAAAAGTCGTCATGTGTGTCGTTTTATAGCTTTTGGGGGGCGCAGATTTAGAAAATGATGACCATTTTGGAATCCAGAATGGCGGCCGTGCACTATGTCATAAAAGTCGTCATGGGTGTCGTTTTATAGGTTTTGGGGGGCGCAGATTTCGAAAATGATAACCATTTTCGATTCCAAAATGGCGGCCATGCACTATGTCATAAAAGTCGTCATGGATGTCGTTTTATGGGTTTTAGGGGGCCCCGATTTAGAAAATGATGACCATTTTGTAATCCAGAATGGCGGCCATGCACTATGTCATAAAAGTCGTCATGGGTGTCGTTTTATAGGTTTTGGGGGGCGCAGATTTCGAAAATGATGACCATTTTGGAATCCAAAATGGCGGCCATGCTTTATGTCATAAAAGTCGTCATGGATGTCGTTTTATAGGTTTTAGGGGGGCCCCAATTTTGAAAATGATGACCATTTTGGAATCCAAAATGGCGGCCATGCACTATGCCATAAAAGTCGTCATGGGTGTCGTTTTATAGGTTTTGGGTGGCGCAGATTTAGAAAATGATGACCATTTTGGATTCCAAAATGGTGGCCATGCACTATGTCATAAAAGTCGTCATGGGTGTCGTTTTATAGGTTTTAGGGGGCACAGATTTCGAAAACGATGACCATTTTGGATTCCAAGATGGCGGCCATGCACTATGTCATAAAAGTCGTCATGGATGTCGTTTTATAGGTTTTAGGGGACGCAGATTTCGAAAATGATGGCCATTTTGGAATCCAAAATGGCGACCATGCACTATGTCATAAAAGTTGTCATGGGTGTCGTTTTATAGGTTTTACCCCTAAAACCCTGATTTCGAAAATGATGACCATTTTGGAATCCAAAATGGTGGCCATGCACTATGTCATAAAAGTTGTCATGGGTGTCGTTTTATAGGTTTCAGGGGGCTCTGATTTCGAAAATGATGACCATTTTGGAATCTAAAATGGCGGCCATGCAGTATGTCATAAAAGTCGTCATGGCTGTCGTTTTATAGGTTTTAGGGAGCGCAGATTTCGAAAATAATAACTATTTTGGAATCCAATATGGCGGCTATGCACTATGTTAAAAGTCGACATGGATGTCGTTTTGTTGGTCATGGTCATCATTTTCAAAATCTGCTCTTCCTAACACCTATAAATCAACATCTATGACGGCTTATATGACAAAGTGCACGGCACACATCTTGGATTCCAAACTGGTCATCATTTTCGAAATCGGCACTTCCTAAAACCTATAAAACGATATTCATGACGACTTTTGTGACAAAATACGTAGCCGCCATCTTGGATTATAAAATGATCATCGTTTTCGAATTCTGCACTCCCTAAAACCTATAAATCGACATCCGTGACGACGCAAGTTATCTTTATTTTCAGATCTAACAAATTGCTACAGAATACAAAGGACAAAAAAAGAAGCGAGGCGGTAATGAAACAAGCAAAAATACAGATGATTCCTCGACGCAGTTGGATGCTTCTTAAATTGTGTCCAGATTTTTTTGTCATAAAAGTTTTTATTTTTCACATATTACTCTCACAAGTTCCGTGACATTTCGACCGAATTTTTTAAGTAAATGTTTTTGTTTATCTATGAGGATCTCACTAGAATAATATAATCAAGGTATGTTTAAATATTTGATGATTGAAATAGTAACGCAAAAAAAAAATATATTTGTGTCTTATATTCCTGCCGAAGACTTTTATTTTTCCTTTTCCTTCTACACTAGTTTGGTCAAGTAATAAGAATTTAGGGCTTTCAATTTTATTTTGACTTCTACAACAGTAAAGCTACGAGGCCATGTTTGGTATCGTTTTCGTATAAATGCGCAGTACCAAATTTAGTTATGGTATCACATTGACACCATTCCAAAGTAAAAACATATAAACTTACTTTCTTTTAAACTCCTCTTCACGCTTAAACTGCTGAACAGTTTTAATTTAAATTTAGTAGACATATATTTTGAGTCCCGAGACAGGACATAATAAGTTACCTCAAAAATCATCCTTTAAAGGTGTGAAATGAGGTGTAGGGGATAATTCAGAATTGACTTCTTGAAGTTAATACTGTTTAAGTTTAGGTTTGAAGTCATGTTTTTTTTATAATTTTTAACTAAATCAAAGTTGGGTCATTCCAGGTGATTTCAACAAATCGAGTGTGCCGTATGATTTTTGATTTGAATAAAAAAAATTTAGGATATACTTCATGGTGGCAGAAGTGCTGAACCACCACCAGTTTTTTTTTTTATCTTTTAATTTCCAAGTTTTGCCCATTCGAAGTTAACAGTGGGGTTAAATTCCTGCTTGTACAAAATCAGACCTAACTTTTTTTCTATAAAAGGTAACGAAATAATTATTACTTTTTTTGATTAGGTAAGAAATGTGGATATTATACTGTATGACAAAATTTATCTGAATTAACTACAAAAAAAATGGTGACCACCCGAAGTGTATACCTAATTGGTCAATTATTGCAATTTTAAATTGGTTCTTGTGCCAACCCTGGTGCATATCAAATATTACTTTTTTCTGAAATATAAAGTACTTGCCGTGTTCATCTTGTAAAATTAATATAATTGTGTTAGATCAATTACTTCTAATAGAAAAATATAAGTGAAAATTGAGAAATTCGAAAAATGCTCGTGTTTGACTCTAAAAAAATCCATGTGGAAGATAAAATAAAAATTTGATTTTAGTCAGCAAATATAGCTGATATCTTCGTTAATTAGATTTAGAAAAAAAAGTTTTGTTATTTTGCCTATTTTTTGAAATATGATTTTTTAAACTGCTCGTTTCATACATTTTCGCTCTTGTTGTATTTATGCAGATTAAAATACATATGACCTTAAATATGAATGAATTCGATGGAAAAATATAAATAAAATCCAGACGATTGCAATTTACTTTATATATTTATACAAAAAAAAATCATTTGCAAACCTTTGCTACTTCAAAATTTTCTGAAGTTGAATAACGTCTCACTTTTAATTCATTTTGAGAAATGGGAACGAAGCTATGATAAGAACGTGTATTTTTTATGGTCCTTATATTTTTAAATCGCTCTGATAGATATACCTCAGCTTCTTCGACATCTGATTTTGAGACGAAAAAGAACTTGATCCCATGAATTTGAACAGTCAACTATTAATAACACAAGCACTTACTACAAAGAGTTTGCACCACTTCATTATCTCCTAGATAAATACGATTTCCTATAGAACTTCGATAAGGATTATTGGGCCGTTTACTTATGTTCGTAAATTAGCCATGTAACATGCAAATAAAGCTTGTTAACAAGTCAGGAGGCGTCGGTTATTCACTACACGGCTAAATTAAGAAACATTCGCAACTGATTCACAATCCTTGTCAGGTAACAGTGCATTGTCGAATTTCTACCCTCATTAAATTTAGAAATGAAATTATTGCCATGTCAAAAAAAATATTTGAACATAAAAAAAGTAAATAATATCCGTATGACCAATTACCGTCCCATTTTTATTAATTTATAACATAAAACATTTTGTATCGATAGTTGTAAAAAGTAGCATGTTAAAAACATCATATTTCAAAAAATAGGCAAAATAACAAAACTTTTTTTTCTAAATCTAACTAACGAAATTATCAGCTATATTTTCTGACTACAATCAAATTTTTATTTTATCTTCCACATGGATTTTTTTAGAGTCAAACACGAGCATTTTTCGAGTTTCTCAATTTTCACTTACAATTTTCTATTAGAAGTAATTGATCTAACACAATTATATTTATTTTACAAGATGAACACGGCAAGTACATTATATTTCAGAAAAAAGTAATATTTGATATGCACCAGGGTTGGCACAAGAACCATTTTAAAATTGCAATAATTGACCAATTAGGTGTACACTTCGGGTGGTCACCATTTTTTTGTAGTTAATTCAGATAAATTATGTCATACAGTATAATATCCACATTTCTTACCTAATCAAAAAAAGTAATAATTATTTCGTTACCTTTTATAGAAAAAAAGTTAGGTCTGATTTTGTACAAGCAAGAATTTGACCCCACTGCTAACTTCGAATGGGCAAAACTTGGAAATTAAAAGATAAAAAAAAAACTGGTGGTGGTTCAGCACTTCTGCCACCATGAAATATATCCTCAATTTTTTTTATGCAAATCAAAAATCATGCGGCACACTTTTTAATTCAAATTTGTTGAAATCACATGGAATGACCCAGTTGTAGACCATCCCAAATTTAATGTAAATCGGTTCAGCGGTTATTGATTTCCCGTACAAATTTCCACGCCACTTTTCACACCTTCAAAAGATGATTTTGGTTATAAGATCTATCCTATGTCCTGTTCCGGGACGCAAACTATTTCTATACCAAATTTCAACGAAATCGGTTCAGCGGTTAAGCGTCAAGAGGAGTTTAAAAAAAACCGGCCAAGTGCGAGTCGGACTCGCGTATTAAGGGTTCCGTACATTAAGTCCAACTCGCGCTTGACTGCACATTTCTAATAGGTTTTCCTGTCATCTATAGGTAAAGAACTATTTTGTGTATTCAGACGCACGAGTGATCCCATAAGAATTCCGTTTTTGCTTTTGAGGTACGGAACCCTAAAAAGATATTATTTAATTTTGTGGAATGGTGTCAATGTGATACTTTAAATGGATTCAGCAACCCAGATTTATACGAAAACGATACCATACACGGCCTAGCACCTTCACTGATGTAATATATCAAGATAACATTGAGAGCCCTAAATAAACTTTCAAGAGCGGATATCTCAAAAACTATTCAACATATCGAAAAAAATGACTGAATAAACTTGTAACAAATTAAATTAACTTTCATTTTGTATAAGTGGCCATGTCGCTAAGATGCATAGTTTCCGAGATATAATCGAAAAACCGGAAAATGGGACCTTCAAAGCCCCCTCTCTCCACCCCGCTCAAGGGCTACGGCCGAGGACTTTTGATATGTTCACCTCCTAACTTGTCCAAACCAAGTTAAGGAGTCAAAAATTGTGTTCCGAGCATTTCCCTCTACAACTTTATTGAGCATTCGTTGCCTAACCTAGTAGCGTATTGCATTTCTTTAAAAACTTTTCTGTAAAAGGTTGACGGGTGTTGGGTGTTTATATGGTTTTGGTCGATTTTTATCATTCGCATCGCCCATGATGACTTACTAGAATTACAAGCACACGAGACACTAATAGTAGTTTGACAAACCTTGGTTTTCAAGAGGTATTTTATATTGACATTTGCTGTCACAAATTTGCTGTCAGATTTAGTCGCAAACCGCACGCAAAGTGCACACAAATGTGTCGACACCTTGTTACGGAAAAGTGTACACACGGCGACGACACTTTGTTTCGAAACAATTCTAGACACATTGTGTGGACTCTGTTACGACACATCTGACATTTAGTTACCACTTTGATGATTCTGCGACTGGAATGGTTATATGGGCATCCATAGCTTTTAGAAACAAATATATTCGTAATTAAAACCTAAAATAAATGGCTTTATCAGGATTTGAACCTGGGACCTCCTAGGCCGTCAAAAATATCAAATCAAAAACTAATTTATAAAGTTATAATGCCGCCCGGGCCCTCGGCGCACGCGCACGATAACGATCCTCCAATATCCGGCGATAGCATCGGGAGGGTTAAAAGAGACTCTTCAGGAAGTAGAGGGTTGAGTGAGGGTTATAATGTGCCCACTATGTACTTAATGGTGGTCTGTGTGCTTTTAATTTTTAGGTGTTAAGTTTGATATATTTTTGTTAGTGTCTATCTAACAATGCTTCATACTGCTTGCATACCTACTGTACCTACACTTTAATCTATATCTGTATATGTTGGTAAAGTAAATTAATATTGATTGCTTGACAGATACTCAATTCTCGCTCCTCAAGAAAGTAAAGAAGGCATATCGTCGTGAATAACTGCAAAATTTAGTCAGTCTATCTATCCTTCCAGAAGTAAGTAGGTACACCAGATAGAACAGCTCCAGACCGGCATATGAAGCATTCGTACCTCGTCACACGTAGAGCAGCGGTGCTTGAGCATCTCAGCGTGATGGCGGCCGCAGTACAGCCGCCCGTCCTTCCAGAAGTACACGAGGTCGACGAGACACCTGGCAGGAGGAGCAGACGAAGCAGGTGGTCTTACCTCGTCACACGCGGAACAGCGGGGCTTGAGCGTCTCAGCGTGATGGCGGCCGAAGTACAGCCGCCCGTCCGTCCAGAAGTACACGAGGTCGACGAGCAACTCCTGGCAGAAGGAGCAGACGAAGCAGGCGGTCTTACCTCGTCACACGCGGAGCAGCGGGGCTGGTTACATATCAGAATACCGAAAACTGATTTACCTAATGTTGAATCACCTATGCTTGATTCACCTATTTTTAAATTACCTATCGATCATTTTACCTAAACATTGACTGACCTAAGTTTATAATACCTAAGCTCAAATAACCTAATGGACGAAACACCTAATGCACGATGTACCTAATGCACGTTTTACCTATTGCAGGCGGCGTAGCACGGTCGCGTTTTTATCCCTTGTCACCATGCCTGTCACGTTCTAACAAGTATGTAAGTGCGAAAGGGACGCCCATAGTGATAGTCGATAAAAATGGAACCGTGCTGCGCCCGCAGGTTTCACCTAAAGCTATTATACCTAATGCACGAATCACCTATAGCTGATATACCTAATGGACGATACTCCTAAAGCTGATATACCTAATGAACGATGTACCTAAACTTGATTTACCTAATGGACGAAATACCCAAAACTGTTAAACCTATCGCACGAAATACCTAAAGTTGATATACTTCCTGCACGAATTACCTAATGTCGATATGCCTAATGCACGGAATACCTAAAGTCTATACACCTAGAACAAAATTCATATCATTTTGCCGAATGATCAAGTGGCAATTCCACCCAATAATTCGTATGATTTCCCAATCTTACAGTAGAAACTGTTTGTTCGGACAACAACTTAAAAATACACTTTTTGAAACGCTACTTTTTAGGTAGTAGAATGATTTTGTAAGTCTGATACAAAATTAGTTATCTTATCCTATCTTATCAAAAACTTAATTTTTGTAAGTTAACATCATGACGATGAAATAAAATTCAGTTTTGGCACTGTTTGGTCGCAGTTAACCTAACACGCTCCTCCTCGCTTTACTCGTCGTCGCACCTATCTCGACTCTGGCAAATGACTAGACCATAAGGTCCAAAGGTTTAGCCAAATTATTCAATTGGCTAATTATTTTTTATTATAATATAAATTATAATAAAAAATAATTAGCCAATTGAATAATTTGGCTAAAATATGTATACTAAATGTTGTATGTCCTAGTAATATTCTACTAAAGAATAATTATATTTTTTATTTTAGGTACATATTTCGTTCATTAAGTGCATCGACTTCAGGTATTTCGTGCATTAGGTGTATCGAACTTAGGTATTTCGTTCATTAGGTATGCTAACTTTAGGTAATTCGATCATTAGGTATACCGACTTTAGGTAATTTGTGCAGTAGGTATGTTAACTTTAGGCAATTCGATCATTAGGTATACCGAGTTTAGGTATTTCGTGCATTAGGTATATCAACATTAGGTGTTTCGTGTATTAGGTATATTAGCTTTAGGTATTTCGAGTATTAGGTGTTTCAACTTTAGGTGAATCGAGCATAGGTATTCTGAGCTTAGGTAAACCAATTGTAGGTGAAACGTGCAATAGGTAATTCGTTCATTAGTTGTTATGAGCTTAGGTTAATTGATCATTAGGTATTTTAAAAAATAGGTGAAACGAGCATAGGTGATTCAACATTAGGTAAATCGATTTTCGGTATTCTGATATGTAACCGCGGGGCTTGAGCGTCTCAGCGTGATGGCGGCCGCAGTACAGCCGCCCGTCCTTCCAGAAGTACACGAGGTCGACGAGCAACTCCTGGCAGGAGGAGCAGACGAAGCAGGCGGTCTTACCTCGTCACACGCGGAGCAGCGGGGCTTGAGCGTCTCAGCGTGATGGCGGCCGCAGTACAGCCGCCCGTCCTTCCAGAAGTACACCAGGTCGACGAGCAACTCCTGGCAGGAGGAGCAGACGAAGCAGGCGGGGTGCCAGCGGGCGGCGGGGCCGGCGCGGGCGGCCGACACGCACATGTCGCCCGCGGACATGCCCTCCTCACACTGTGGACAAGGATATGGTAAAGGTTAGTCGATAATAAATTGTCATACGAAATTTTTTTGTCAGTGTTGTTGTTCGGTGTGCGACATTTACCTACGCCCGCTTGCTATGATCCACGTTTTTAATTTTATGTATTTAACAATTCACATACAATGTTGAGACTTCGACAGTAATAAGACTACTTTTCCATTACAGCTAATGAGCAACAGATATAGTGCATAATTATTTTCCTTCGTATTTACACGGAACGCACGAATATGTCTTGCTATTTCAGTCAGTCTCGGTACAAAAGGTACTGAGGTTGACTGAAGTGGCATGACAAATACGAACGTTTCCGAGAAAATACGAAGGAAAACAGTTATGCACTACATCTGTACACTAATTTACATAGAAGTTTTACATAGCTTCGTTGCTGAGGGCCTACTGCGAACCACGTTCGAAGTGTTGCCTCCCTGTCAACCTTACGGACAAATTTACAAGTGCGATAAAGAGGCAACACGTCGAACGTGGTTCGCGGTAAGCCCTCTGCATCTATGAAAAGTATGAAAACATAGCTTTGCTTAACTCTAAGTGGTGAAGTACATCTTTTAGTTATGGGGATTAGCTACAAAAATATCGTAGGTACAATTCTTTCCCCAGATGTTACTAATACAGCCCCGAACTTAGATTCCATGCAGGTAGAATGTACCTCAAATATATAATTATGTTTTTGATCTCGATTAAGATTGCCTTTTTTGCGTAATGCGGTACAAGACGCGTCGTAAACGACTTTGTTTTCATGTGCGGCTGGTGCACTTTTATTTCACTTAATTGGCATAAGGATTTAATCAGCGTGTGAACTGATGATAACGCCGTTTTATTTGACTTAGAGTTTGGTTAAAAAAGGTGCCTAGCTTAGCTTCGTAAGTCCCCGCGTATTTGTACAAGTGCAAATGAAATTCGAGTTATTAATTTTTATAGAAATAAAAGTAGGTTCCAAATTCAAAAGCACTAGAATTGTCCTGGGTTTTACGAGGAAAAATTTTATAATTATAGCTACTCAATAAATTGGGATGGTGTCTTTGTGACCTGGTGGTCTATTGGCGTCAGCCACGGATGCTGAAGATGCCGGATGCTAATTTTGCTACATATGCGGCTGTGACTTCAAAGTGACTAAACAAAAAACTAAACGAAATCTATTATCTATTCATTGCACAAACTTGCAATGTTTTTGAAATCGAAAGTGAGTTTTTGTCGAGCTGTGGACAGTTCCAGACAAGATTGCAAACATCGAAGTGTCAATACTAATTGTCATTCCGACAGCAAGTGTCATTGATACAATGTTACGGAGCACATACTGATACACTAATATTTGATGATAATATGCTTCATTCATATTTATCTCATGCCGAATTGGGCTTGGTCGAACATTCTCAGTTCTGTCAATAAGAATGGTGTGTTTTTTCTGTGGAAATTTAAATGTCCTTAGCTCGTTCTAATTCTAATTTTGTAATTTTCTTGATATGCCTATATATATTATAGAAAGCTATGTTTTTGGTCTTGACTTTGGGGACTAATCTCGGTGGCAACTCAAGGAATCGCATTCGATCTGACAAAACTAGGTACTTATGTATATAAGTATAGCGGGTCCGTTTGCGGCTCAACTCCATTTTTACCCCCTTTTTCTTAGTGGAGCTATAACGTTTCTAAATTTCAAGATCCTAATGTCAACCGTTTAGACAATGCGTTGTCTGTTAATATCATAGTAATTAAAATACTTCTGTTTCTACAAGGTACTTATTTAGATTTGCAAGCAAGATGCGCTGCGATTGATTTCAAATTGAGATCGATTCGTAGTTCAGATGCCACTCCCGACGACTGACATAATCTTGTTGCCACTATGACATAGTTGATATAGTGATGTAACGATCAGCTGACGGTGACGATGACCTCGGTGTTTGGGATTCCAGTGATGTTTGCATTAGGATCTATTCAGCGTTGAATCACGCAAAATAGTTTGTCGCAAGTGGTGGTACCAATGGAAAAATCTCAATGATACCTACATTAAAACGGTCATTTTATTTAAAGTTGTATTTTTGGTTAATTTAGAAATTTTCATTATTTCTATTCAGAATCGTGAGCTCCTTCGAGCCTGATAGTTAGGAGAAAAAGTGCGCAAAAATTTCCATTCGATCTTTCAATTCCGTTATCGTCATATAAATACTTAAGTCTATGAAAAATGGTAAAGGAACGGAAATAAAAATCCTGGGACATTTTTTCTCCTAATATGAGGATAGATAGATCTCGTGATTTATTGGCAATGTGCTACATCACTGAAAAAATATCGCGTATCTACTAGGAAGCATTGGTCAAATTTAATGCTCTACGCAAGTATACATATTTATGATCTCCAACGTACATCCGTGTTGGAACCATTCCAAACTGTATTTGGCGCTCGTCCTTGATACTTAAGTTGGTGATCTTTATTTAATTTTGTACATAAAAGGCAACCAAAATCATAGCATTCAATTGTGAATACACATATCAGTGCAGGTGGGCCTGATAAACTTCAAAACCAGACCGCGTAAAAAGCAATATACAACTCTATAATACTCATCTCAAAGTTCAAAGTCGTATGTAATGGATAGTAGTAGTGAAACCTTCGTGGAAGGTTGATACGTGCCTGGGCGTCGGTTCCCGAGTACCTCAGAAACGCGAATCGCAAAAAAATGGGCCCAAAGATGCGTGCACGAATCAGTTATTTGGGTGTATGCCGAAATTAAATAGTTAAATGTAACGTCTAATTTAGAGTGATGAGATTTAAAGTTGAAAATTGGTGATATTTTAACAAATGCCTAAGCCATTTTGATATTGCCAAAACTTGTTTTGGGAGTCACAACCAGATCCTTAGCTCCTTCTTCTCATGTTAGGATCCTTAGCTTTCGGGTACGTACTACTTACAGGAATGACACTTTTTTCTGTCTGTGTGGTAGATTTTAGTGCTAAGGCCGCGTGTTAGTTTGCCTCATGAGCTCATGACACTAATCATTTATTTAAGTATTAAAATGTCAGTAATTGCATTCATAATATTATTTATCTAAATTATGAGGTCTGATGTAGCTGAATTGTTTATTTAGATTTAGATATCTCATAACAATCAGATGTGACATCGTCATCGCACAGAGCTGGGCGAGGAGAACGCAGCCCGTAGCGCGGATATAGCTACTTCCACATAGCCGCCCGTCTGGCGGTGACTCATGCGCCCGCGCAAGCCATAAGCTGTTGCCTCCTAACTGTGTAGCTACTTTTAAAAATGGTGGAAAAAGCCTTAAATCAACAGCAACATTTGGGAGTAGCAGATTGTGATATGATAGAGATAGAATTGAGGAACTTGCAACCAAGCTTGATTCCAATATCCGTGCCAGATCGGAGCCAAAAGCACCTTACCTACATAATCCTGGAGAGATTTTCGAAAATATTTATGATTTCCCACTTCAGTTGCTACAAATGCAGACACAAATGTTGGTCCTTAATTGACATAGACCTACTTAAGTACCTTTTTTGACTTAATATTCTGTGTTTCGATCGATGGTCAAAATCGGCACTGACTTACAAGCACTATCCGGAAATTAGACCTTTCGTGTTTTCTTGATCGTGTTACATTACAAAATTTCTTGTGAAGTCATCACTTGATCAGCTTATGACTTGCACCAGAGGCGTTAAACTATGCGCCTCATTGTGCGTCGAAGAAAAGGCCTTATTCAACTTATATTCTTTCTCTACATCTTAACTAGTAATACAAACTCCTGTTCCCATGACTTCATACTTTTGACGCCTTATCCTTTTCATTATTAAAATTATACGGATGAGAAGGAAAAGTAGAAGTTATTTCATAATTGCAAAATATTAAATGGTTTTTCATATGACGCAGATAAACTATGAAACTCCCAATCGGGTTTTTATCAACGTCATATAACCAAATTATGTAGGTATTAGTCATCTTATCGAGTACTTGTAACTATAATATAATGAAATCAGTAACAAGTTCAGACATGTTTAATTTCATACGCTGTGTTTTCCGGTTGATAGCCGAGATATTGAGAACTTCGAATATGCAGGAGCGATAGAAAGGCAGATAACGTAATTTCAATTTTAGTTATTCGCGGTAGGCCCTCAGCTTTTGGGTGCTTGGATGTGTGTGGGTTCTTGTATTTCTTTTTCAGTATTGTAACATCGATCATTGGTATCCTAACACAGCTGACTTAAAGTTATTTTGCATTGTAATTATTAGGTCCAATGAATCTAATTTCTAGTCAAAAACATTTTTAGTATGAGTTTCATTCCCGTGGACATAATAACTTAAACTTAAATATCAGCGAGTATGCCTCCAACAAAGACTTATGTATATCATCTATCTATGACAAACTAAAGGATCTGATGAAGATTGCGGAGGTATACTGATGAAGTGATGAGGACAAAGTAGGAGTTTATTGTAAAGATACATATGTAGGTCAGGGGACCATTTTTTCCTAATAGGTAGTATGATGAAGAAATGTGACAGTTACGTTGGTATTGCCAAATTATTTGCATTTAAAATTGTATCCGAGTAGCCTGAGGAGTTTGACGCCTTACCGACCGAAGGAAGTGCATTAACAGTCCAACAGTAACTTTAATGTAACGTTAGTCATAAGGCACACACTTTCACTGCTACGTGCCCAGCTGGTTAACTACTTACAACACCACTTTACCTCAATACTGTATAATTTTGACCTCTGATTATGCAAAGGTATAATAAAAACAAAGGCCAAGTTATGATAGAGACCAGCAAACAGACGAGCACACAACGTGTTAAGAATAGTAGAAGAACGGAAGAGGATGTGACGTCAATGGTCGTTGTCGTAGTCTCTGGGAATGCAAAAGCCTTTTTTTTGGTGTGAGTCATCTCATTCTGGCAAGGTCGGACATCAAGGACCTGGTGTGGCGGAACACTTTGAGGGTCGCATAATCGACAGAAAAAGTCAGTAATGTGTTTTCAAGAGGTTTTCAATGGTTCCTTTTTCTGAATGGATTCCTAAGGTGTTTGACTACCGAAGTTTGCTAGATATCTAAACACAAAAATCAGACCTTCAAAACGGTAATGTTGAATCTAAAGTTAATTTTGTTAAAGGCAAGTAAAAATATTAATACTAAAACTGCTTTGGGCCTTCAGTCATAAACTATGGACCTACATCTGTTATAATATAAACATAATTACTTAACTATTATGTGTATAATAAAGTGTTTATAATTCAAACAATGGAAGACAGAAGAAGAAATTATTCATCACATTAAAAAGTAATCTATTGAACTGCATAAAGGCTATTATAGTTAGGTAGATACTTGACCGGCGATCGATCGTTAGCCACACAACAACGAATAGCACTGATAGATCTCCCCGACGGATTCAGACCACACCTTAAAAAACAATCAAATCTCAATCACGAAAACCAACGCAGCTGCTAATTTGTCAAAAAACACAAGTCGGTGCAGCTAAATCAAACAGATCGTCAATGACCCGCCCTGACCATTATTTCGCAAAGAGCGCCGACTGTACTTCGCAGTCCTCACCCAATTTAATGATATTGCTCTTAAAAAACTAAAACATAAAGCGAAATAACACTTATTGTAAACGCTATAAGGTGTTGATGTATTTCCTGGGTAGTAAAAGTAAGTTGGTGATACTATAAATTGACAGTGATTTGGTTTTGGACAAATATTTCGGCACAGAGATTAGAGGGTGCGTGATGACGGATGGGACCACCGGGTGACTAACTCCTAACTAGGCTGGTTGACTAGGCCGATTAGGTTAATGACTTTGATTGCTGGGTTGGTAGCTTCGTGGTTTAGCGGCGTTGCGTGTCCTTTTACTGATGTGTTTTATTATATTTACTCATTGTTTTTTTGAGGTTAATAAAGTCGCCTATCGAAACATAAAGCATTTGATTGATTTTTCTTATTTCTTCAACAACAAAGATTTGTTCCCAATACAATAATTTTTACAACTAAAAACTGCGGATCTTAAAAGGCTTTCCTAAATTTTGGCTGTAAAAACTTCCATAACTCGATCAACTCACAAATAAATGACTGGGACGTGTTCGAATTCCTTAAATATTTATGTACAATATCCCGGCCATTCACAGAGCAAACTCCGATCATTCCCACCTTCAATAAAGCGTACCTCACGCACTTGTCCCGAACGGACACTTTTTTCTTCAAAAAACCTTCATAACCCACACCAAATACAATCTACATCACCTTTAACACCCTAATCTTAAAGTACAATTTTTAAAATCTAGCTGAATACTTCTAAAAACCACTAATCATTTACAAATGCATCAACTACAGCGTCTATGAGTTTGACTTTAGAGTCGAAAATCAGAATACTGGCTGTCAAAACAAGGTTCTACCTGTCGTCTGCCCCCTGGGCAGTCATTTAACGCTTTGGCGGCAGAACTAAATGCTACCAAAATAGAGATGCATCCATTGCTGAGTCACATAGCTAACTTCCACCTAGTTGAATAAAGAAGGAGTAATGTATATCGAGTCTGAACGGTGTTACTATGGAATTCGGTGGGTGTAATGACATAGTTGTGTAAGATCGATAGCTCGATCGGCAAGCACGTACTTTCCGGTGCTTTGCTGCGAAACCAAGTTCACAGAATCGAATATTGGATGGAGATAATTTAGACAAGGGATTTGCTGTTCAATGGAATAATATATTCGACATGAACAGTAGAACAATGTGAGATTACACAGAAATAATTTTGGAAAAGCTTAGTAATAAGATGTTCCATTTAGTTTGAAAGATGACACTTATAGATTTAATTTTAGATGAACTGACTAAAAATACTAGGAATAAGTAATAGGAGGAGGAGTAAGATCTATCAGGAGGAAAAATTTACAGGAGTACAAGCGTAAGGCGTCATTACAAGAATATGTTGATGTTAATATTTATAATAATTATTAAAATTAACACACTTTACAAATATATTATATTTATAAGCGCCATTATTATAATTATAGTAGGTAGTTCTTGCGAATCGCATCTATGTTTTATCTTATCTAAAGGCATAATTCACTAAAGTAGACCGAGTTCCGAGACCGTTCAGGGAAAATCCGATTTATGAAGAGCAAAAACTTTTCGTGTGGACATTTTTCTTCTTACAATTAATTTTTCAATAAATTTCAATATCAACTAGAGCCAACAGGAGTGGTCATTCCTCCATACAAACGTAGTCCTCGTTTTCCTCCGTGGTTTTTGAAGCTAGAGCAATGATTTTTTCAACACAGATTAATATTGTCAATATCTGTGTCGGACCGTTTCGCTTTTTTTGATATTTTTGTTTTTTATTGCGCTAGAGCCCTTCAAAAATGGCCAAAATGGCCTAATTGACTATGCCGCAATGAGAGGCGTGGTATTCAAAACTGATATCAATTAGCCAAAAAAGCAAAACGGTCCGACACAGATAATTTCATAATCATTCAAATTTCCAAATTTGGTTACGATTGGTTAAGATTTGGAGGAGGAAAAAGAGGACTACGAAACCTCGATTTTTAACATTTTTACGCAGGATTTTTCGCCTCAGCTGCAGTTGTCCCTATCGCACTAATTTTAGGGGCGGGTTCAAGTTTCTAAATACGTACACAGACAGAAAAGTGATGGGCAATAGTCGACATGTAATATCGATAATCTAGTGATGTGAGAAGTTATCGATACACCATAACAAAGTCGCGATTTGCTTCTTAGTAGGCGAAGTTAGTGAAGTAAGTAATACCTATTGCACTTTTGCCTCTGGGGAAACCGTTTAACACTATTATTTCTTGGTTCATACAAAGCTGAGTAGACGCACTTTTATTTAATAATAATTTTTGATTTCATATCTGTGGTAATAAACGCTTTGAATACATTTTTCTAAACATCATTCCGAATCCAATGAGGTATCACACCTTTGAACTTGTGCTATACTGTTGTCCCAAATTGGGGTTTCGTATTTATTCCGACCAGAATCAGGAGCTCCTCAAACATAGGTAGGTACCTAAATGTATCTAAATCTGACTCAAAAATAATAATCGGCCGAGAGCATGTCGGGCCATGCTCAGTGTAGAGTTTCGTAGTTACCGTTCTGTCAAAATAGGCCAAACCGGGGCGATAAGTCAGTATCATACGTTTACAAGGGAGTACAGAGCGTTTTACGTATTTTTAGATTTTTACTAAGAACAGAAGATTTTTTGCAATAACTCAAAACCGACTGGAGTCCGGTCATATTCGCTATATAGTTTTCATTGAAAG